>NW_027249507.1:0-154805 GCF_030848795.1 Temnothorax nylanderi | reverse complement strand
GGCTTTTTTATCTCTCAGTCTTGGAAAGATTTTTTGCTGCAGTTGTTTGCGTATTCGCATCCCTTGTAACTTGCCGGTTTAGGGTGCTTCCACAATTACAGCATTTAATTCTTTGAATTTTTGTTTATAGGGCAGTCCGTGGTAAGATGTTTTCGGCGCATTTACGCATTTTGGGCCCCTGAAACAATACTTTTTGTATGACCGTAGGCTTGACATCTTGTACATTGAGCAATGTCTCTTTTTTTATACGGATGTCAAGGTAACAATTGTATTTAAAAGTTTTTTGACTTTTGTAGATATCTTTGTTGTTTTCCTTTTGTTGTAATTCTACGAAGAGGAGTGGCAAGGGATTCTTTGCTATGGGAATTCAATATATTTGATATATTTATGACTTTGTGATTTTGGGCTTCGATATCTGTTTTAATATCATTGACACAAAGCTGATGGGTGCATATTTTTTAACAGCACTTTAAATTTTTCGTCGGTTTTGCATTGGTAAATCCTTAGGTTCCTTTTTGCTTTAGAGCTTTCACAATAGGATGATATTTAACTGTTGAAAGGAGTTGTATTCTGACTTGGTTATTTTTAGAATTCTCATTACATATTAGCCTTCCGCTATTTTATCCAGTACTTGTTTTAATGGTGCAATATCTTCCACTCCATCAATAAAAATTGGTGGTGATTTAGTTTCGATTTCTGTTACCGCCTCTACTGAGGAGCTGCTGTAGATTTTTCTGCATTAGTCTCACGCATATCTACATCTTCTAGTTTGTTATACGAGTTTCTAGTGTTTATGGCTTTACAGAATTGCAAGTTTTTGGTCTAGAATTAAAGTACGCACAAAAATCTATTTCTCGATACACGATTTCATATCAGAAACGAAAATTTGAGCACATACAGCTGTCACCCTGGCGGAAATATTTTCTACAAAATTTTAAAAAAAATAAAGTGTGCTACAAAAAACTATAAAATATAATTGCCAGAATCTATTAAAATCTACATAAATTTAAGAAATGTTACAGAATTCTACATAAAAATGCTAGAATTGGAACACTTTTGTAAATTGATGTATTTTTTTATTGGATCTTGATCTATAAATTTTTCGGTGAAACTACGTCAAACTACAACTAATACTGATATTCTACACATTTCTATGTCTATTTGAGTACAGTAGACTACAAGGAAATACTACCCTGGTGGAAATAATTTTACAAATTTTTTATGAATAACTACAACTTTTTGGATATACTACAAACAAAATAAAAAATAAAATTTACTTCTCTCGTTGAACATTATTTTATTGCTGAAAATCTTGATTACGTGCAAGCTAATTAAATAAATTTATATTGTACTTAGAAAATTTGTTTACCACCGCTGGATTTGAACCTGAAACCCCTGGCTCTTGAGTCAGTCACCTTCCGCCACTGTGCTACAACATTGATTGATGAAGACGTTCGTATTGTCTATATATGTTACACTTATTGTTAGCAGACGTACGGAAGGTGTTAGTTCTTAATAAAGTCGGTTTATTATATATATATTTCTTACAAAATTGATGTCGGTCATCGATTCGATATCGAATCGATGACTTATCGACATCGAATTTGACATAAAAAATCAGCCGATTTCAATCAAATTGTTTTGGCTTCTTGACTTGGAAAGTTGCTTCTTTCTAAGTTACTTGTGTTCAAAACTTTAAAAATTTTGTCTAAATTAAGAGACTATACCATATAGTATGCAGATAGTCATGTTCAATTTTAAAATGTCATGAACCAATCGCATAGCCGTATTAGCGTCTTAAGATATAACTTAAGACGGTCTTGAAATAAGATCCGACTATGAATAACGGCCATAGTCTCTTAATTTTAGACAAAATTTTTAGAGTTATATTGCTACAACTTGATCTATAAATTACGGGACAAAACTATGTCAAACTACTACTATTAAAAATTGGAGAATCAATAAAATCTTAAAAAATTAAAACATCTGCTTACTTGTAGAATACTACAATTATTTATAAATGACCATAGAAATCTACCACAATTTACATATCGTAAAACTATGCAAATTAGAATCTAATCCAGTTTTTAGTTTCTCATAAAATACTACAATTTGTACGAATAGTAACAAATACCGATTTGTTTGTACAGCTCAAAAATCTATTACAATTATGGCTAATTAAAATTTGTAATTTTTAGTTAAATGTTACAAGTTTTTACACAAATCGTCCAAATTCATCTATTATATTAATAACTTCTTAATTCGCAGAAGTCAAAATACTTATGTTTTTATTTTTGTGTAGTCTGTTGAAAGTCCAATAGAAAAATACATAAATGTACAATTTTTTACCTATATATATTTCTGATTCGTGAATGGTTGTAATTTTGCATACAATACTACAAGATCCTACAGAAAACGACAAAATCCTTAAGCCTTTTACAACCTCGTGAATTCATGAAAATCTACATAAATTTGCTTTTTGTAGATGTTTATAAGATACTACAAGTTTACATGGAAATTAACAGACCTTCAACCAAACTTTCAACCTTTCCGTGGAAAATTGTAGTATCTTATAAAAATCTAAAAAAGCGAATACATGTAGATTTTCATGGATTCACGATTCGTAAAAGGCTAAGAATTTTGTTGTTTTTTATAGGACCTTGTAGTATTATATGCGAAATTACAATCATTCACGAGTCAGAAATTTAATAAGGTAAAAAATTGTACATTTGTGTATTTTTCTATTGGGTCTTACAGCAAACTATACGAAAATAAAAGCATAAGTATTTTAATTTCTGCAAATTAAGGAGTTATTAATAATACATAAATTTTGGAAGATTTGTGTAAAAACTTGTAACATTTAACTAAAAAGTACAAATTTTAATTAGCCATAATTGTAATACATTTTTGAGCTGTACAAACAAATCGGTATTTCTTACTATTCGTACAAAATTGTAGTATTTTATGAGAAACTAAAACTAAATTGGATTCTAAGTTGCACAGTTTTACGATACGTAAATTGTGGTAGATTTCTATAGTCATTTATAAATAATTGTAGTATTCTACAAGTAAACAGATGTTTTAATTTTTTAAGATTTTGTTTCTTCTTAAATTTTTAAAATTTGTAGATCTCTGTACTATTTTTTATTAAATTATAGTTTTTCATGAAATACTACTTGCAATAATTTCTTGATTTAAGAACATTGTAATTTATGGTACTATTTCGTAGATATTTCTACAAAAAAATAATTATTTCTACAAAAAATTAAATATTTCAACAGAAATGTACAAATTTCTATTTTTAGTCAAATTTTGTAGTTATTCATAGAAATTTTTCCGCCAGGGACCTGACGACAATATTTACTTAAACAAAAATACTGCAGTTTATATATACAAAATGATACACAAGGGAAGTAGCGACAACATTTACGAACAATTTCGTGTAAATAAAACTAAGATTGAATGCCTAGAAAAAAAGATTTTTCCTAAGGCAGCTTTATTAATGCAAAGGCACATGCAGGTTGACAGAATGAGCAGTATTGTGGGTAACAGCACAGATTAATCTGTGACGGTACTGATTATAATAAAAATCAGAAGCGTCTGTCCTGAACGTCACTGACAAAATTAAATGCCAGAAGCGTCTGTTATGACGGTACTGATTTTTAAAAAATTTGTAAAAACAAATTTGTAAACAAAAGTTTGTATATATATATATATATACTGTGGTCAGGCCTCGGTTGCACGCGGTGCTCTTAGCGCACACGTACACGCACCGGCAAGAATTTTTGTCCCGCGGTCGCTATGTAAACATATGTCAACACACGCATATGCATGAAGCGCGTATCGTACGTGTGACTTGAAGCACGGAGCTGAGCGAGCAGGGAGAGGAAAAGTAGTACACGGAACATATTCAGTACATATTCAGTACTTGATATACATATATGTGTGTGTGTATATATATATATATATATATATATGTACACACACACACACACACACACACACACACACACACACACACACACACACACACACACACACACACACACACACACACACACACACACACATACTTCCGGACATTTTCTACTAATATGATTTCTCGACATTTTGGAACATTCTAAACCTATTTCCATAAAAATCTCGAAAAAAATTTTTTTCACTATTACAAAACTTCCTCTATGAGGAAGCAAAAAGTAATTATTCCTCGCAACTCTGGTACACGCGTAGGCGGGAGAAACGCAGTAGCCCCTTCGCAAGCAGGGGTGATGGATGGAGGGTGGACCTTGCTTCGTGTAGAAAATTAAAAACCCGTTTTTTCTTCTTTCGTCGCTTTGTGTGGAAAGTCGCATCGTGTGAAAATACTTAATATCTGTAACAGAAATAATTTGTTAAAGCAGAGAATAGTATATTGAAAAGTATACATACAATTTTATATTTAAAAAAGTATAAATACAAAGTATTCTCTGCTTTAACAATGGCAAAAGCATAAATTGTTGTTTTTCATTATTGTACGGTTACACATAGGTTTGTAACTTTACACACGAAGTGAGGTTCATCTCACCCCACCCCATCCTTGCTTATAGGACGAAACGAGGTTTATCATTATACAGTTCGGGTTTTTAACTTTCCACGCGAACCGAGGTCCACTCTCACTCACCTCTGCCTGCGGGGGAGGGGCGGCAGCCTACATGTCTATACACACATATATCAGAAAATTACTTCTTTTAGCATTAAAATTGTAAAACTTTAATTTGCTACATTTTGTAAATCAATGTCGTCCCCCACTTTTTGTGCGTAGAATTACTCAGAAAAACCTCCTCTACAACATATTTAAGTGGCGATAAAATTGGCGAGTACTGATCTTTTATGCATATTTACCATTGGTGCAGATATTTATATTCTCTGCATCTGTACCAGTTTAGCGTTATTCGCACATGAATTGAATAGTACTCGTATTCAGACATTGCCTGCTTATGCCATTGCTTGCAAGGCAGATGTTCTGAACTCAACTACATGCGGAAAAGAACTGAAAGACTTCCGAGACGCTGTCAATCAACGAATACTGTGGAGCTTGAAAGGTACGTAAATGTTACGTCAGAACCCCGGAATTTAGGTATATTGGTTCGACGGATAGCGAAGGAAAGGCTATCCAAGGGAGGGGGTATGGGAAGACGTAACGAGATCTTTATGTTCTGTCGGGTTCACGCTAGAAGGGCGCGTGCCTCGAGTCGAATGCACTTTTCGGGACAACTCTAGTCGTGGGTCAACGTCCAGAAGGGATGCTATTACGCCAGCTGAGAGTTTCGTGCACTCGCGGTCCTGTTTTCGGTCAAGGATGTAATATCCCTATTACCGGGGATCGGACCTTGTGCGATTTAGAGAGGTAGCGGTGAAGCGAGGTCTTAAATTAAATAATGGGAAGTCAATTTCATTTTAAAATTATTACACATTTATTACAAAAAGAACAAAATGGAAAATCATCGTGTTACATAAATGGGTGTGAGTGCGGTGTGTGTGTGTGTGTAGAAGGCGCGGGTGTTACAATGGTACGGAGGTCATCGAGCAGGATTTTAAGGGAAATGAATCTATAGTAAATGGCTATCCTGCCCGCCAGAATACATTTGGTAAGTTAACTAATATTTTACATCAGATTGTGAAGAAAGAGTATGGGCTATGTATGTGTAGATACAAAAGACAATGTATAAAATAGACAAACATTAATTTGGTAACATAGTCATTATTTCAAAATAGTTATATAAAATTTACGGTTTCGTATTATGATTACGGTACAATGAATGGTTATTGATTGACTATAAATTTATATATTCGTAAACTATTTTTATGGGGGATGAAGTTCGGGGGGAGAATTCCTCGAGTATTTCGATACTCGAGTCGGAGAAGGAGGGAGAGGGTGTTCGGTCTCGGTAGAGGGTGGTCGAGGTAGAGAGCGCGGGGGAACCAGTTCTGTCTAGAGATTCCTCTCGATATACGAAAGGAACCGGGGAGAAATTGAAAGTTGGAGATCTCTCCCGGAACTCCGCAAGTTCCTCGGAAGGAACTGGAGAGTAGGAAGGTTCCAAAAAGGGGGATGATTCTGGGGTATCGGGGAAGACCCGATACGCAAGGGAACAACAGACAGGTGAGGGAGATGGCGAAAGAGGAGAATCAAGGATAGAGTGGTCGATATGCGGAGACTGTTTGCGTCTTAAAAATGAAGCAAGGAGCTGTCGCTCCACTATACGAGCGCGCCTGTTTCGTTTTATCCGATTCCGGATAGTTATGCCCAAGGACTTGCGGCGGTGTATTTGCGAGTACACTAAAAATTAGTTTATGATTTTGAATCCGAAATGGGGGGAGGTTTTAAAAGATAAATTTTTATATATATATATGTATTCTCGTATATAGTATATACATATATATATTTATGTAAAGATGTATAATGACAACCGAGCGGGTATCTCGGGCTTACTATTGATGGTTGCGATCGTGGAATCTGAGGTGACTGCGGCGGATTCTTCCCGACGTAGGTTTGACTCGGTTCGGGACTGCGACGTGATCTTGACGCGCACAGAATCTACTCGCGATTGTTGAAACCGCGGGAGCAACAGAAATCTGTTTCACGTTTTAGTAAAAAGTACGGCTGGTAAATATGACTTCAAGATAAAACGTCTCGGACTGGATCAGAAGAGCTCCAAGTGCGCAAAGTCGCGATTTTTATACAAAATTAAGGAGGCGGGATTATGTTTTATTCTGATTTGATTGGTGGAGTTCTCTTTTGATCGTGACGTTGGTTTCGACTTTCCGCCTATCTCCTGGCGAGTTTCCCCAAAAATCGTCATTGTCTATGAGCAATTTCTAGTTAGCGGTTATTCATTGGCGAGTACGTTATCACTTGCCCTTTGACAGTCCCTTCCAGAGGCTTAACTTTATCAATCGTCGCGAGCCGTGGGTCTTAGGTCAAATCTGCGTTTCACGGAAAAGCGTGAGATCAGCTCCCCCGTGACTCGAGAGGTCACCCAGATCCTTATGGCATTTTTAATTTGTTGCGCCCTATGCCACGAAATTTCGAGATAATTGAAATTTCGTGCTTCATTTCGTGGAATTAGAATGGAATGCGACAAACAAGTCTATAATTTGCCTATTTTATTAGGCTCGAGTCTTCTGGAAGGTTTCGTCATTTACTATTTAATGAGCGATGACAGTTGGAGTGCATCCGCTTCGTCAATTGATAACCGCTATTTTACGGTTTCCGTCTGTTTTGTGTGATGAAATGAGCGATTCCACGAAAGAAAGAAATCGTGGAGTCAACAGGACGTAACACCCCCCGCCTTAGACAAATGTTGGGGGTGTATAGACACAACATTTGCGATAGTAGATGAATTTTGAGCGATTTCGTTCTTTCGTTGGTTGATAACTTAATCGGTGCTAAGGCTTAAATAGCGCAAGACTACTCGCCTCCGAGTAGTACTTATTTCTTTGGATTTATTTAAAGAAAGAGGAAAGAATTAGGCGACCTCCATAACCCCTTCCTTAATTCCTTCGTCCTTCTTATTTTTATACATACGCGTTACATTTGGATGCGCGTATATATACACATTTTTGAAATGGAAGTTACATATACATGTGCCTGTTGGGTTAGTTAAGAAAATATCATGATAATAAAAAAAGGTAGTTCTTTCTACGTGCACATGTATACATACAAAGATACTTATACATTATCTATGATTGACTAAAATATGCTAATATATATATATATATATATATATATATATATATATTATATATATATATATTATATATTTTTATATCTTATCATTCTTTAAAATTATACGTATTAATTTTTTTTTTTTTTTTCGTTGTCTTCTTTTCCCTTCAGGGTTCAGAGATTGAGTTTGGGAAAGAGACGGGAGTCGTAAGTCACGAGGATAGGTTGAAATGAATGTCTCTGGTTTCGGGAAGTTTATTGTGCTTTCCCTTTTTTTGTGCTAAGCCTCCGCTTCGGGTAACTCTCATTTTACCCGTACGGTGACCGCTGGGATCCCCACTCTTGGTTTAGCCGGGCTCTGCCGGCCTGACTCTTTGTGTACCCTTTAACATGTGTTGCAGATTGGCCCTTGCTGGGCGCAATTGAATTGTTATGCGTCTCACTTAGTATGGAGTCATGTAAAAAAAGGGGGGGGCGAGCGCATAGCGGATTGTTCTTCATAAGATAACTCATGGAACGTTATCGGGTACCATTTCAAGATTCTTTTTCTTGCAGTAGATATTCCAAGGAAAAAAGAGGGGAAATATATAGGTTCTTTATATCTCTTCTCCCCTTTTTTTTTAAAGAAGACAACCATACGTTATTCTCTAATGCATTTAACTGTAACGATAAATATTTTAAGAAAATTATATATATACATATATATCCCCTTTTTTATAAGTAGTAAGATTTATTACTAATTGTTATTAACTAACTATAACTAAAATAGGTGTAGTGAAATATGCTATTATTATTATTATTATTATTTTTGTGTGTGTTTTTTTTGTATTATACATGTATATATATATATTTGCATATATATATAGACATATATATTTGTTTTGCGTGTTTGTTTCTCACCTAGAGAATCGTGGGGTGTGTTTTTGTTATTTGCTCGTTGGAATGTTCGGCACACCCCATTCGTATTAACAACTCTTCCATGTTACTTAGTTCTTCTTCGCTCTCACGTTCGGGTCTGAAGTTAACTACGGCGGCTTCGTCTCTAAGTGTTGTGCGAATCCGGATCCATCCTTCCCGTCGTTCTAACAGTAGTCTGGTTAGGTCGTTTACTCTCCGGGGCCATTTTGGTTTCGCCCCGACAGCCTGAATATTGGCAAGCCCGCAGGGAATGGCCTGCCAAGGTAGATTGCAGAATCGGTCTTCTAGGATGTAGGTGTCAAATATAGGTCGCTGGATGTCCCGTCCCCAGTCTCGTAAAGCGATCGTGACCAATCCATTTCTTTCGATCTGGTACACGAGCCCTCTTTGCCAACGTCTTCCTTCCCGGATGGCGACTGCTTCTCCTGGTAGTACGCGGTCAGGTGGCATATGCAAGAAATTACTCCTGCGCATCATCCTGCGCGTTAAATCGTCGACGAGTTCGTCTAGGTCATCACGCGAATTTTCCAATTGAACCCATAGGAAGGTGGGGGATTCCACCTTTACGACCTTGGCCCTCAGTGGCCCGCGGGTCAAAAGTCGGGTGTTGATACACTCAATTTCCATTTCTATAAAAGAATAGCGACGTTTTGATTTCCCTGCATGTCGTAGCATGCAATTAAGAACGGTAGGGTTGGCGTCAAAGGGTACCGATAGTAAGAGACAGTACATTGACCGAGAAAATATATACATAATCTATTGTTATTATTATTATTATTATTAGTTTTATTATCCTTTAAGTTCAAGTGTGTAAGTGGAAGTTGCCTTCGGAGGGAGGAGAGGTCTCCCGAATGAAAAGGAATGTCCTGGTCCGTTATTAGTTGTCATATGAGTTTGTGGCTTAAGAGATTGTTTCTCTTCCTCCGATCTATCTGAAGCAGTGGGTCCTTTGGTATCAGGTTTCCTTTTTCCTAGATGTAATAAGAGTTGGGTCAAGGAATCCCATATAGCTCCTATCAGGTATACGGACCATCCGTATACTGTGTGAAGAGCGTACCCGTGTACGAGAGTATCTAATATCAGTTTAAAGATTCTTATAATAAATATATCCCGATGATTCCGGCGCTAATGTTGCCGAAGATTAAAAATTTGCTCCAGAATTTCTGTCAAGCGGATAATGCATATTTTTCAATTGATGCTTCGTCGATCAAGTTGGCAATTGATCCTCCATGTAACGAGGTTGATTGCCCCATTACTCCTCTCGCTACGGTATTAAGGACCGCGGGTCGCTCGGCAGGGAACATTATATGGTCCTTTAGGTCTTCAAGATCTTTTGGTGTATATATTCCACTGGTAGCTAATGCTCCGGGACTCACATATCTCCAAACGGGCTTAGTCATGGGCTTCATGATGGTGGGTGCCACAGTTTCCACTGGTCTTGGCATAATCCTATACCACGCGTCTCCTAGGAGGTACATGGGAGGTGCAAATGAATTGCAGTTAATCTGTGTCCCTTGTCGTAGAAGTATGTGCGTTTGCGGTGTTAGGAAGTGAGTTTTGTTATTTAGTATTACTGGGAGTTGCTCGTAGCAGTCCTCAGTATGGGTCAATTTTACCTCAACTGGGACGCATTTTATTATGTGGATTACTTCGCCGGCCAAAAGGGCCATATATCCAGGTCCTTTCATAAAGTGGTACGCGAAGATGTCGGGGGACCGTGCAGCTATTGCTAAGGCATTCTGCATCATTTTTAGCTCAAGTTTACATTGTTGTAACAAGATGTTTCTGTACAATTGGTTGAGCTGACCACGGATGTGTTTTTCTACGTAAACGAACTTTGAATTCATATACGTGAAAAGGTCGAGATTTTCTACGCGGCCGGTACGTTTAGCAATGTCCACTTCGGGTAAGGTTTCCACAATTACTAATTTGGGATGTTCGGTTTGGATGAAAGAGAATCCACATGTCTGATATCGGCTAGTGCTGGTCAAAGAGAAGACGGTATCTTGAGCATTAGCAGTATAGATGATCTGAGAATGCTCGTTTACAAGGTCGGTTACTTTTTCTGCGTAACCTCTGTACAACTAATTGTATGTGGTGAATCTACAGGCTTGGTCGGGTATAGGGCTCCAATAGGTACTTCCTCCTTCTATGTCAGTGCATAGGGTGGTACTAAAATCACAAGCTACTCCTGATCTAAGGTATAAGCGATTGGAGCTTAGTTTAACATTGGCGGTGTAATCTTGTAGAGTGATTGTAACGGAGGCAAGTACAAGAACATTTGTCCATGATCCGTAAGGGTCTGAATATACTCCTCCGGTACATTTTTTGTCGGAGTTCACAACACCGGCTAAGGTTACTGGACGGCTGGCAGTTTGGTTTGATTTCAATCCGGTTATAAGAGTGCCTGATATTTCAAAACTCCCATAGGTATGCATTCGGGTGCAGGCATCCCTGGTGACATCGGTTATGTATGAATACTTTCCATTATGAACGTCTGAGTTGTGGGAAAACATTCCACACACTCTAATCAAACGATCGACTTCAACCTTGCATTGTATTACTTTCACTGATTCGAATTCGTTAAGCTGGAGTAAGTGTATAAAAACTTGGGTGGAGGTGACCTTTGGTAATGGAATGTCACATTCTTCAATGTTTATTAGCGATAAGGTCGTCAAAGGAGGAGGGTCCCTAAGGCCTGTTTTTGGCACCCTTCAAAATTGGACCAAAATGGCTGGAATCACTTCCTTATAACCTTGGAAGTAATATTTAGTCAATTCCAGCCTAAACGGAAGTATTTAGAGTGTATACTTCAAGTATACATGGTGCATCAGCGTGCCCGTATCAAGCATTTCTTTGGAAAACTAAGCGTTTTTGAGAAAAATGTTTCAGATAAAAGTTGTATGGTTTCAAGGGGGACATAAGATGGTGTCATTGGTTTGACCTTGAATAGTCATTTGAAGGTCACGTGAATGTCGATTTCAATATTTTATATAGAACCTGCTATTTTTACATATCTTGTAGCTTATCTCGAGAGCTTTCCAAAACACTTATAACTAAGTCATTTTTCATTAAGTACTTTGCGAGTTATGAGGCTTCTTACAGATAGATTTGTAGAAACGTTACTTAAGGAGATCCGAGATTAAAATCATATTATTTATTCTTGTTGATTCTCCACACGTAAACAGTAAAATCGTAAACGTAATCTTCCTTTAAGAAGCCACGTAGAGTGGGGTGTTGGATTTACGTGAGTCTCCTTGCCTCTCATTTTTTGGGGTGCTTAATTAAGGTGAGTCCCCTTGCCTCTCACCTTTTGGGGTGCTTGATTAAGGTGAGTCCCCTTGCCTCTCACCTTTTGGGGTGCTTGATTAAGGTGAGTCCCCTTGCCTCTCACCTTTTGGGGTGCTTGATTAAGGTGAGTCCCCTTGCCTCTCACCATTTGGGGTGCTTGAATTATTGTTCTTCTTCATCTTCTTCTTCTTCTGATTCCTCGGTCTCCGACCAAGTGGCTGCGTCTAACAAATAATCCGGGTACACGTCACTGTGATATCGTGGTGCATTTACTTGATGCCTGTCATAACCTAGGTACCACAATACAGATGCAATGTGTGCGCAGCATCCTACCGTCCGCGCACCATTTTTGCATTGGCAGTACCAGCCTCTTATAGGGTCAAAACTGTCTCTTTCGTACCGAATCCAAAGTTGGTATTGTTTTGAGGATGTATGCCGTGATTGCAATTTGACTCTTAAAATGTCCGATTCTTCTTGGTGCACATAGAGAATGTAATTACCATCATCCGACATATGTTCTCTAGCATAAGATGATGCTTGTTTTAGTTGGTATACTCCAATGGTGATTTTGTGAAGATCATCCAATGTCAAACGTGGAAAATCTGCAATTAAAGTCGCTTCAATTTTTCTCCAAATAACTGACCTTCTAATCCATCCATTGTCCTCTATATATTTTTGGAGATCATTCGTTTTCTTACTTCGAGCAAGCATTCTTTGCGCAATTATTTCATCATCTGGTGATGATGCTTCCACTCTTGGCGGTCTATAAGCATTACAAAGTGCAGCCACAATCCTTACAAAGTCATCAATATAGGGAATTTGACTATTGGGGATAACTTGAGCAAGCATTTTCCACGTTTTCAGTAGCCCGTTTACAGCTTCAACAACCCAACGTATCGCGGTCACCAGTCGGGATTCATTTGCACTCAAAGTATCATGTTGACTTCCTTGTTGTAAAAAGTTTGGCATTTTTGGAATTAATCCATACTCCTCCAAAGTCCATGTAGGTATTTTGTAATAAATGATATTTATTTTTCTAATTCTATAGAATTAGAAAATGTTGCCAGGAACAAGTTGCCTCTCGAAAAGTATTTTAAGTGACATTGCCAACAGTTAAGACTTTCTTTACAATCTACTATACAATAAGTTGATATGATGACATCAGGTATAAAATTCATGTTGGTTGCATTTTCAATTATTATGACGTCCTCCGAAGGAAGATTGCAGAGCATATCATCGTTTCTACAAAACGAATTCCTAAATTTGTTCTTCCCTAAGGACTCTGGTTTAGTGAGAGTAAGAAGAATGGATCCAGCCGAAAAAATAAACAGTGGAAAAATATTGGATTTTGTGAGTAAAAATTGTTTTCGATTTAAGTCCTGAATTTACATTTACATGTAGGTATTTTGTAATAAATGATATTTATTTTTTTAATTCTATAGAATTAGAAAATGTTGCCAGGAACAAGTTGCCCCTCGAAAAGTATTTTAAGTGACATTGCCAACAATTAAGACTTTCTTTACAATCTACTATACAATAAGTTGATATGATGACATCAGGTATAAAATTCATGTTGGTTGCATTTTCAATTATTATGACGTCCTCCGAAGGAAGATTGCAGAGCATATCATCGTTTCTACAAAACGAATTCCTAAATTTGTTTTTCCCTAAGGACTCTGGTTTAGTGAGAGTAAGAAGAATGGATCCAGCAAAAAATAAACAGTGAAAAAATATTGGATTTTGTGAGTAAAAATTGTTTTCGATTTAAGTCCTGAATTTACATTTACATGTAGGTATTTTGTAATAAATGATATTTATTTTTCTAATTCTATAGAATTAGAAAATGTTGCCAGTGTTACGTCAGAACCCCGGAATTTAGGTATATTGGTTCGACGGATAGCGAAGGAAAGGCTATCCAAGGGAGGGGGTATGGGAAGACGTAACGAGATCTTTATGTTCTCTCGGGTTCACGCTAGAAGGGCGCGTGCCTCGAGTCGAATGCACTTTTCGGGACAACTCTAGTCGTGGGTCAACGTCCAGAAGGGACGCTATTACGCCAGCTGAGAGTTTCGTGCACTCGCGGTCCTGTTTTCGGTCAAGGATGTAATATCCCTATTACCGGGGATCGGACCTTGTGCGATTTAGAGAGGTAGCGGTGAGGCGAGGTCTTAAATTAAATAATGGGAAGTCAATTTCATTTTAAAATTATTACACATTTATTACAAAAAGAACAAAATGGAAAATCATGTAATAAATGTGTAATAATTTTAAAATGAAATTGACTTCCCATGTTACATAAATGGGTGTTACATAAATGGGTGTGAGTGCGGTGTGTGTGTGTGTGTAGAAGGCGCGGGTGTTACAATGGTACGGAGGTCATCGAGCAGGATTTTAAGGGAAATGAATCTATAGTAAATGGCTATCCTGCCCGCCAGAATACATTTGGTAAGTTAACTAATATTTTACATCAGATTGTGAAGAAAGAGTATGGGCTATGTATGTGTAGATACAAAAGACAATGTATAAAATAGACAAACATTAATTTGGTAACATAGTCATTATTTCAAAATAGTTATATAAAATTTACGGTTTCGTATTATGATTACGGTACAATGAATGGTTATTGATTGACTATAAATTTATATATTCGTAAACTATTTTTATGGGGGATGAAGTTCGGGGGGAGAATTCCTCGAGTATTTCGATACTCGAGTCGGAGAAGGAGGGAGAGGGTGTTCGGTCTCGGTAGAGGGTGGTCGAGGTAGAGAGCGCGGGGGAACCAGTTCTGTCTAGAGATTCCTCTCGATATACGAAAGGAACCGGGGAGAAATTGAAAGTTGGAGATCTCTCCCGGAACTCCGCAAGTTCCTCGGAAGGAACTGGAGAGTAGGAAGGTTCCAAAAAGGGGGATGATTCTGGGGTATCGGGGAAGACCCGATACGCAAGGGAACAACAGACAGGTAAGGGAGATGGCGAAAGAGGAGAATCAAGGATAGAGTGGTCGATATGCGGAGACTGTTTGCGTCTTAAAAATGAAGCAAGGAGCTGTCGCTCCACTATACGAGCGCGCCTGTTTCGTTTTATCCGATTCCGGATAGTTATGCCCAAGGACTTGCGGCGGTGTATTTGCGAGTACACTAAAAATTAGTTTATGATTTTGAATCCGAAATGGGAGGAGGTTTTAAAAGATAAATTTATATATATATATATATATATTAGGGTGATTCAAAAAAACCTTCTTTTTTTATTTTTCGCGATACACTCCAAAATATCAAAGCTTACCTAAAAAAAGAATTTTCCTCAAAAGGGGAGCAAAATCGAACAAGTTTTAGAGGTCGCTACCAGCGATTTTCAATATTTTCGATTAAAAAATCGGTTTTTTTTTTCAAATATTCAAAATTGCATTACTTTTCGAGTTTTAATGATAGAGGCATGAAATTTTCAGGGAATCTTCGTCAATTCATGTAGTTTATGAATATTGAGTTAAAAAATTTATTTTTGGAAACAATTTTTTTACGTTTCTTTTGTTTATAATAAAAAAATAATTGTCTATAACTAATAGGCGCCAGCGATCTGGGACTTGGTTTTGATTTTAAATTACATCTAGGTAATCCAAAAACACATTTCAATAATCAAATGCTTGAACATCGGTGAATTTGTTGCTAAAAATTTGTTTTAACAACAAATTCAAAAAACCACGTTACCCGTAATGTAGAAATAACGCATGTCATAATCTTTATTTAGGTGTCTGTATTGCATTCCAACTTTTGTTGTCAAATTTAAGTTGATAGAATAATAAATTATCCAAATGCTACATATTCAATAATTGTTTTTTTACTGCGACTCATATTTGTAAAATGGATAGATTAATAACAATGTTACTTTTTTTGTAATTTGTCATAATAATTTTATTTTCAAAGAACAATAAGTACATCTTACAGTTTCGATCAAAAAACTTATAGCACATTAATTGTTTCATGTTACACGGTTATAAGTTTTTCACATTTTAGGGAACGGGCCCTTACGCTTTAATTTTTCTCAATAGCATTTTTACTTGGAGTCGTAAAGCATCGAAAAAATATCCCAAACTTAAACAAAAAAACAATTATTAATGCTATTGAGAAAAATTAAAGCGTAAGGGCCCGTTCCCTAAAATGTGAAAAACTTATAACCGTGTAACATGAAACAATTAATGTGCTATAAGTTTTTTGATCGAAACTGTAAGATGTACTTATTGTTCTTTGAAAATAAAATTATTATGACAAATTACAAAAAAAGTAACATTGTTATTAATCTATCCATTTTACAAATATGAGTCGCAGTAAAAAAACAATTATTGAATATGTAGCATTTGGATAATTTATTATTCTATCAACTTAAATTTGACAACAAAAGTTGGAATGCAATACAGACACCTAAATAAAGATTATGACATGCGTTATTTCTACATTACGGGTAACGTGGTTTTTTGAATTTGTTGTTAAAACAAATTTTTAGCAACAAATTCACCGATGTTCAAGCATTTGATTATTGAAATGTGTTTTTGGATTACCTAGATGTAATTTAAAATCAAAACCAAGTCCCAGATCGCTGGCGCCTATTAGTTATAGACAATTATTTTTTTATTATAAACAAAAGAAACGTAAAAAAATTGTTTCCAAAAATAAATTTTTTAACTCAATATTCATAAACTACATGAATTGACGAAGATTCCCTGAAAATTTCATGCCTCTATCATTAAAACTCGAAAAGTAATGCAATTTTGAATATTTGAAAAAAAAACCGATTTTTTAATCGAAAATATTGAAAATCGCTGGTAGCGACCTCTAAAACTTGTTCGATTTTGCTCCCCTTTTGAGGAAAATTCTTTTTTTAGGTAAGCTTTGATATTTTGGGGTGTATCGCGAAAAATAAAAAAAGAAGGTTTTTTTGAATCACCCTAATATATATGTATTCTCGTATATAGTATATACATATATATATTTATGTAAAGATGTATAATGACAACCGAGCGGGTATCTCGGGCTTACTATTGATGGTTGCGATCGTGGAATCTGAGGTGACTGCGGCGGATTCTTCCCGACGTAGGTTTGACTCGGTTCGGGACTGCGACGTGATCTTGACGCGCACAGAATCTACTCGCGATTGTTGAAACCGCGGGAGCAACAGAAATCTGTTTCACGTTTTAGTAAGATAAAACGTCTCGGACTGGATCAGAAGTGACTCCAAGTGCGCAAAGTCGCGATTTTTATACAAAATTAAGGAGGCGGGATTATGTTTTATTCTGATTTGATTGGTGGAGTTGTCTTTTGATCGTGACGTCGGTTTCGACTTTCCGCCTATCCCCTGGCGAGTTTCCCCAAAAATCGTCATTGTCTATGAGCAATTTCTAGTTAGCGGCTATTCATTGGCGAGTACGTTATCACTTGCCCTTTGACAGTCCCTTCCAGAGGCTTAACTTTATCAATCGTCGCGAGCCGTGGGTCTTAGGTCAAATCTGCGTTTCACGAAAAAGCGTGAGATCAGCTCCCCCGTGACTCGAGAGGTCACCCAGATCCTTATGGAATTTTTAATTTGTTGCGCCCTATGCCACGAAATTTCGAGATAATTGAAATTTCGTGCTTCATTTCGTGGAATTAGAATGGAATGCGACAAACAAGTCTATAATTTGCCTATTTTATTAGGCTCGAGTCTTCTGGAAGGTTTCGTCATTTACTATTTAATGAGCGATGACAATTGGAGTGCATCCGCTTCGTCAATTGATAACCGCTATTTTACGGTTTCCGTCTGTTTTGTGTGATGAAATGAGCGATCCCACGAAAGAAAGAAATCGTGGAGTCAACAGGACGTAACATTAGCTTGTAAATCATTTATTGTTTTTTTGACTTCTTCAGCTTTTATTTTTTGCAAGGGCATTTCCGCTTGCGATGGCGTTGCTAGGTATTTCATGATTGTTTCTTCTCTTTCTCGCTATTCAGGAGACGCGCTTGCAACTGGTTCGAAGACTTTTTTCAGATGGTCTGCAAATACTCTAGTTTTGTCCTTATTGGTTCTTGCCCATTCGCCGTTTTCTTGTTCTATGGCTTTTCAACTCACTACGGAGGAGTCGCGAATTCGAGAATCTTTTCTCGTCAGTTAGGCACTCATTCCCTTGATCTCGATAACGATCGCGTGCGAATGCACACGCTTGCCGTCAAATTGTCAATGACCGCGTTTCTCGATCGGACATCGCGATGTAAATCAGGTAATAAAAACGTCGACAGTACGATAAGTAAGGAAAACGCATGATCTCAAGGCGTGTACCAAGACGAGGATTATCACTTTCTGCTGTCGCTTTATCGGCAGCTGAACGAAATGCCGTTAGCGAGGAAAATGAAAGTGAAAGCGAAGATACAAATGATATTTTACGAAGAACTACGCGCGAGAATTTGCGATCCACACACAGCGGCATGAGAACAATCCTGCGTTATGTAGTTCTGGGAGTAGAAAAGAGAAAGCGCGTTGGATTATTATTAAAATATACAATGTAACAAATCTTTTTAGATAAATTATTCAACTTATGTATATATTTTATACACGTATCTAATTAATTAACTCTTGAAGCTAGAATTTTTATGATCTATATTATCGATATAACATTTTTATTATTTTCATGTAATATATCTCTTCTCTGCACTTCTATCATGTCTCGGTAAATTAACGTAACGTGTATATGTAACATGGAATATCATGGTACAAGGACACGCAATGCATACGTGCATGTAACGAGTCATATACATGCGTATCAGGCTCGAGGAGAGAAAAAGCAGAGTGGGAGAGGGCCGTTCGTACATGGCGTAAAAAAATCACGTAGGGTGGTAATTTGTCCGTTGATCGTTATTTATTGTGATCCTCATGCTACGCGGGCGGACGGCCGGACATTTGCATGCGAAATGGGCGACGGCATAAGGGCATGAATCTCCTCACGCACCGGCCGGGCCGTGCGAGCCAGGACGCGAGACGCAAGCAGAAAATGGGGCCTGCCTTACGCAATTGTACGTTGAACGGTGGTCAGGGATCGGCCGTCTCTCCGTGTTGGCACGTTGACACGTATCATTTATACCTCATCATGTCCGCGGCAGATCGGCCGCGCGAGCAAGCGAGCGAGCGAGGATAAGGTCAGTCCTATATATACCCCATTCTCCCTTTTCTTCTTTCAATTTTATAATTCAATTCTTCGTTCAATTCGACTTTCGTATCTTACTTTTTGTTTCGTTATTGATCTCATGCACAATAGAATAAAAGTCATGATTTTTGTCGTATAGAAACTTTTGGAGCCGCTTAAATACATTGTTCAATGTACTGAAAAACATAGGTGTACAAAATTAACATCTGTTTTCAACCACTGGCTGAAAATATCCCAAAATAAACTGCAGCAGATTGATGATATCATAAGGATTGTTTACAACACGTGCATCCTGTAAGTGACATTGACACTATACTTTACATTTATATTTGTTCTTTTGACTTTATTTTTCAAGTTCACATGATATTAATTATATTACAGATTTTACTTAAATTATGTGTAATAGAAACATTTAATTTTAGTAAATTTAATTATTTTGTATGTCAAAGTTTACGATTATTTGAAAATTTACGTTTAACTTTTGTTTATGTGTTAAAATAACTTTAAGACATGTTGATTTTTTAAAGTAATTGTGTCAAAAGAACTCAAAATAATATTTAATTTCTAAATGACATATATATATATATATATATATATTTATTTATTTATTCGACATAAATAAATAATATATAAAATATAGTATTTATATAAATATATTTGTTGTCCCCCCGTTAGCCCTCGGCGGGGGAACAGGTGGAAAGTTCGAGGTGGTAGAAATAGGGTCGAAAACGGAGCTGAGAGAAAGGGTGGAGGTGCAGGATTGAAGGAGGGTATGAAGGAGGTTGAGAGGAAGCTGTGGCATTGGAGGTGAGGGTAGAATCGAGGTGAAACGGCCGGAAATCGAGGGAGAAGAGGAGAGTTAAGAGTGAGGTTAGAATGACGGCGGGGAATTGGACGGAGGACGCGGCGAGGGGGAGGGTAGGAGGGGTACAGAGTGAGTTGTGGAGTTGAGTGCAGAGAGTGCGGATATGTGAGAGAGCGGGAGCGAAGAATTGATAGATCGAGACGGCATGAGATTGTGGCGATATATCGATGGACGGCGGAGACAGATTGAAAGACCGAGCGGAGCATTGAGCGGGTGAGCGGAGAGGCGAAGGATCGAGCGGAGCGTCGAGCGGTGCGAGCTGAGAAGGGTGGATCGGCCGCCGCGGGGCAGGAGAAGAAGATGAAGGCGAAGAGACGGAAGGGTAGCAGAGAGGAGGATTTATAGTCGGCAGCCCAGGTTACAAGACAAGGGAGTCGAGCGCCGAGTGATAACATGGAGTATCGATCGGGCGATCGATCGATATGACGCGAGACGGAGGGTCTGCAATGGTGGCGCGACTGGTGAGGAAGGGAGATGTGAGGCGGCGCGACGGATCGATCGATCGAACGATCGAGGCGAGTTGAGGGTCGAGGGCGGTGGAGAGGAGGGGAGGCCGGCTGCGTGGAAGAGAGAGAGAGAGAGAGAGAGAGAGAGAGAGAGAGAGAGAGAGAGAGAGAGAGAGAGAGAGAGGGAGAGAGAGAGAGAGAGAGAGAGAGAGAGAGAGAGAGAGGGGGTGAGAAAGCGAAGGAGGAGAGAACGAGTAAGGAGAGGAGGTGCCGAGCGCGCGTGAGCTGAGAGATCGGCCGCCGCACGGCAAGAAGACGGACGGAGGTGGCTACAGAAGGAGGTGGTGGGAAGAGAGGGGGAGGGGGGTGAGGAAAGAGGAAGTAGGGGCAGGATTCGGCGGTGGAAGAACGATGGATGGGAAGGTGATCGAGGGGAAAACCGGGGGTAGGAACCAGTGCCTGAAGAAGTGATAAGAGTGGACAGGGTGGGGGGATAAGACGGAGAATAGGAGTTACGTGTGGCATGAGCTGGGGCCCGAGGTAGCGGTGTTCAGCGAAGGACGTCAGGACAGTATTGGGGGAAACGGCGGTGGACCGAGACGGCGCCGGGTGTCAGATGCCATAGGGGGTGGCACTGCGGCGGGACGTCGAGGCGACGGAAAAGGAAGAGGGGGGGATAGCAGAGAGGGTGAGGGAGGGAGGAGGGAAAGGGAGAGGGAAGAGGTTATCCCTGTGTTACAGAGGCGGGAGCGGTGAGGAGGCGGAGAGCGGAGGAGTCGGAGCACGGAAAGAGGGTCCTAACGAAAGCTCAACGGAGGAAGCGACTAAGAGGAGGAAAAGGAGAGGCAAGGTCCGGTCCGAAAGGGTGGGGGATGCCAGGATGAGAGGCGGGAGCGGTGAGGAGGCGGAGAGCTGAGGAGTGGGAGCACGGAAGAGGGTCCCAACGGAAGGCCAACGGAGGAAGCGGCCAAAAGGAGAAAAAGGAGAGGCAGGGTCCGAAAGGGTGGGGGGTACCAGGATGTAAAGGGTCGCACGCGGCCAGGTCGGGTATAAGGGGATGGTTTTTTGTAAAGGGTTGGGTACGTCCCTGGAAAACGCCAGTATTGTGTAAAAATTTTATGTATGTGGATAAGCGAGGAGGTGGATGTAAAGGTTTGGGACCGTTCCTTAAAAACGCCTTGCAAACCCTGCGGGGACAAGCAATAAAGAGATACATATAAATATATTTGTTAACGAAAATACCTCATACGGATATATAGAATTAATAATTTCCAATAGATTAATTAACTTAAAAGTAATAGGTAAGAATTTTTTTCGAAAAGAAATTGTCAAAATAATAAGAGTATAGGTCAAGGTCAAAGCATGAAAATTTCTGCAAGAATTATCAACATACTTTTTTATTACAATTTTTTTATGTTTATTAATCATTTTACATCATCTCTACATTATTCCAAAGATCGCTCTTTGGTTATCGTGCACCGGCAACTCAGATTCACGCCGAGATACCGAGAAAGCATTTCCAGCGTAAAAACATTCGTCGATCGCGCGAGCTAAGTGAGAGCGACAAGGAGGGAGTGATATTCTCCCTCTCGCGAATAAATAAATAAATAAATAAATTTCAATTTTCACAAATTTATTACTCCGAAACTAAGGCCTATTCAATCAAACGCCGGGACACGTATCTCTTTTTTTCACCTCCAGAATAACCAAAAAAATTGGCATCGAAATCCCAGGGTGAGTTACCTGAGCTTCCCCTTGTGAGTCGAAAAGTCATGTACCATTTTGCAATTTTCGGAATAGTTGATGAGTTATTAATGATTAAAAATCACCGTATTAGCCCGGCCCACCGTCAAATGCAAGCGCCCGGCGAGATGCGGCCGCCCCGCGATCTGCGCGCGGACAATTGTTTATTACAAGCGGCGATGGCTATGCACGAGCGGCGCGTAACGCTGGACCCCCGTCCTGAGCGATAATAGTTTCTCGCCTTTTTTAAATAAAAATAAAATTTTCTAACAGCATAGAAAAATTTTTTGTGCGTACGTATGTACCATACGTGTGTACATGCATACATGTACACAGAAATTTTCTTGATAATAGTCTTAAAATATATTTGTTACAAATTTTATAAAAAGTCATTATCATGTACTTGAAAGAAGAATTTATACTTATTTAAAGAACATTATAATATTTTATCGAAGAGAAGTCAAAATAATAAGCAAATCGAATTTTTGTTTTAATTTTATATTCTTAATTGAAGAATTGAATAATTAAAATTCAGAATATTATTTATTTTAAGTAATATTATCAAGAAAACATTCTTTGTAAAGATCATCGTTACTTAAAGGAAGAGAAAACTGAGTAATTGGTTTTTTTTAGCACTAAAATGATATTTTTTTGCGTGTGCGTAGCACGCCGTTTTGCTATTTAATATCATCATAAAAATTCTACCAAATTAAATTGATACTCAAAGAAAAGAAATTATTATTATGTCTAGACATACTTATAATTCATCGAATTATTATTAAGCTATAATTGAAAATGCAGAATTAAAATTATGTCTAGACAAAATATTAATTCTGAATTTATTTTATGTTATGACATAAAAATTTTTCGGGAATTAAAATTATGTACATAATTGTAATTCACAAATTTTACTTATGTACACAATTTTAATTCTTGAATTTCTATTACGTACATAATTGTAATTCTCGAATTACTCTTTTTCTTTTAGTAAGTAACGGTTATCTTTAACAAAGAATATTTTCTTGATAATAATCTTAAAATGTACTTATCACAAATTTTAGAAAAAGTCTTTGTCATGTACTCGAAAAAAGAATTTATACTCCTTCGAAGAACATTATAAAATATTATCAAAGAAAAGTCAAAATAATAAGCAAATCGAATTTTTGTTTTAATTTTATATTCTTAATTGAAGAATTAAACAATTAGAATTCAGAATATTATTTGTTTTTAAGTAAAGAGGGTGATGAGTGCGTATTTTAAGATTATTGTCAAACAAATATTCTTTGTGAAGATAACAGTTACTTAAAAGAAGAGAACTAAAATGGAGTAATTGGTTTTCTTAGCACTAGAATGATACATAAGAACATATACATATGTATAAATATTTTACAATATTTATAAAAGAAACACTTATCAAAATTTTTACTTAACACTAGAATCGAAGATTATGTATATCTAGAACCACTAAAGATTAAGTATATCTAGGGAGACCGGGGCTAAAAGGTCAACGGGGTTGAAGTGTCAAATCAAATATCTCGGAACCTGTATATTGTGCGAACTCGCTATTAACATTGTAAACGCTGCTTATGGTACCCATGTGACCAACGGAGTTTCGGCAGGTTACCTGCCGTATTATGATTTTTACGAGGGCAAACGTGTTTTCGGAAGGTGAAAGTGAAATTTTCTGCGCGTGGAAATTTTGTAATATCTGCAATAATATTTGCTCTCCAAATCTCGAGGTACGTGATTATAAAGAGTAATGCATGCTGAACACGAATCCAGTGTAGTTTTTTCATTATCGTTGATGTCTAATATTTCGTGGGCGATCAAACCTGAAACTTGTGTTTGGGGCTAATCAGTCAGTAAGCACCCGGGGCTGGTCAGTCACTGTGGCGCGCCGGGCGCACGACTTCAGCTCACGGCGAATTCGCCAATTTCAGGTTAGGTTTCCCTTGAGCGTGATTCTGTCTTCCCTTGCACGTGCGTCAGTTTGTATAGGAGGGAAATAGTACGCACGTATCGTCGCAAAACGGGTGTTTTGGCCGACCGAAAAGATGGCGGACCGTTGTTTTTGAGATCGCTCGCGCTCACGGCACGTCGGCGAGGTACGGCGAGGCACGGCACGGCTCTGAGATCCCGCGATTTCCGCGCGAGAGTTGACATGCCGCGCGCGCGGTAGATCGTCGTTGTTGGTCGTTGTGTCAGTGACAGTCGCGCGTGCGACCGCATCGTCCAGCGTTCGCCGCATCGTCTCGGCGTCATTGTCGCCGGCGTTGTAGTGGTGGTGGTGTCGGTGGTGGTCATCGTCGTCGTCGTCGTCGTCGTCGTGGTGGTCATCGTCGTCGTCGTCGTCGTCGTCGTCGTCGTCGTCGTCGTCGTCATCGTCGTCGTCGTGGTGGTCGTGGCCGTCGTCGTCGTGGTGGTCGTGGCCGTCGTCGTCGTCGTCGTCGTCGTCGGCGCGTCGAGGAATCGGCGCGAGGACGCCGTCGAGTCGGTAAAATGGTCGCGCTCCACCGCGAGCTTTTCTAACCCCCCTGTCGCTATTTATCGCTCCCCCGCGAGAAACGCGGCTTGGTTAGGTTGCTCGAGGGTCCGCGCTGATCCTATGGCACCGGAACTCCGTCACGCGTGTTCCCCGTGGTTGCCCGCGTTGACAATATGACGTGCCGTTGGGGAGTTTACGATTTGGTTAACCTCTGTATTCACGTGCCTAAATTGTTTTATGGAATAGGTCTAGGTAAAACAATTATTTTTTAATGTTTCGCATAAAAATTTTAAATAAATTTTTATATTTTTCTCTTAAAAAACAATTATTAAAATGTATCCTATCATTTTTCAGGATTAGCTGTACGTATATGTATTGAAAATGCAGTGTGACTGATCAGCCCCGGGGGGGTGACGCTTAAACCCCGGCATTTTTGAGATTTCAATTTTTCCACCGTTGTCGTTTTTGCTCTATACCGGTTAAACAAAGCGACGTAGACAAAAATTTCCTATATAAATTTTGTAGCTAAAGGTTCACTCTTTACAGTGGTATACCACATTTAACTTCAATTATTTATTTTGTTGTTAAAAATCGGCTCCGAAAAAAAACTGACCTTTTAGCCCCGGTCTCCCCTACTTGTCTCTTGAAATTAATATCTGAAACAAAATTTTTTTCTAAACATACATTTTGTACAATTAGTAATGTCCATTTTTAGAAATAGCAAACATTTGCAAACTATTGATCATTATTCTAATATGCACTATTATAATATGCATTATTAGAATATGCATTATTATAATATGAACATTAAGGAAAAGATACACAATATGTAGCAAATATTTTTTAGCAATAATATAAAAATAGAATGTGATGCATAATATTACCAGATAGATTATCAGGTGGTTTTACAGTTTCTGATGAAGATTTATTGTAAGCAGATGTAGTGGGTAGTTCACGATTTTCTTTTTCACCATGTTTTCTTACTGTATTATTATATGAACATTAAGGAAAGAATACACAATATGTAGCAAATATTTTTTAGCAAAAATAAAAATAGAATGTAATGCATAATATTACCAGAGAGATTATCAGATGGTTTTTCAGTTTTAGGTAGAGACTTATTGTAAGTAGATGTAGTGGATAGTTCACGATTTTCTTTTTCATGATGTTTTCTTACTGTAGTTGATTCAATCGCAGATTGTTTCAAAATCATCGCCAGCGACGATTTGAAAACAAGCGCCGTAATATCGGCTTAGACATCGCGAGTCGCGAGCGCGATCGGGGAGAGCGCGACGGTTAACGAGCGCGACAACGGTGAAGCATCGGCCCTAGCAACCGTTTTTGTTATTATTCGTCATCTTCTTCTTGAGTTGCCTGTTCGTTTTCGTTCTCGCGAGTTTTCGGAATCGACATCGAAAAAGAAAAGGGAGTGAGGCGATACAGATTGTGTGCGCGTGACGTTTATTGTGCTGTTCGCATCCCGGAGCGAGGAGACGCTTTTGGAATCATCGAGCGGAGGACGGAGTTTCAACGGAACCGTGGCGGCGGGGATCGACGGAGCCGAACGGGACGCTCTGACCCCCCGACTTTTACATCCTGCCTAATTACTCCTAACTGATGTGACATCGAGACGCCCAAGAGTTCTAGCATCGTTGCTTCCGACCTCGAGAGGAGCCTCAGGTTTGATTTGCTCGATCCGATTGCTGCTGTGATTCGAGTGACGGTTATGCGGCGGTCCTGCAATTATTTACCGCGCGGCTACGTCGGCTACGTGGTCGACGTAGTGCTAAATATTCGCGCGCACGATCTCAGTTTCTTCTCATTGCGCGTATCCGTAGCCGGTTGTGATATTGTTCATTCGAATGTGCAGTTCTTGTGCGGTCATTTTCGCCATTTTCTGCGTGAAGTGTTCTACATTGCTTTATCTCTCAATACGATATCCGCGTTGTAATGTTCAATTTCATGTATGAGTAACCCGGTATGTTCCCTATGCGTACGTGCATTATTTCTTTTTGACATTGTTTCTATGCAGGCGATTCCGTTATTTTTCATTGCGTGAAGTTCACCATATACGAGTATTTTTCATATGCGAACGAACGTGAGTTAATTATCTCTTGTGAATGTTACATGTTTATCCCGGCGCTGTTCACGGTAATTCGAGATTCCTTGCGTATACTGACGAGAAGGTTGTGAGAAGAACGGAGATACGCTTCGAACGAGATATCCGCAGATTCACACTCGAGGGCTTTGCGATCAACACGAAGTTGATGCAATGCGTGGCAACACGATGTTGCGAGATTACCGCGAGGGCTTTGCGATCAACACGAAGTTGATGCAATGCGTGGCAACACGATGTTGCGAGATTACCGCGAGGGCTTTGCGATCAACACGAAGTTGATGCAATGCGTGGCAACACGATTTTGCGAGATTACCGCGAGGGCTTTGCGATCAGCCAGGGTTACCGCGGAGAGAATTCAGGCCTTTTACGTGGTGACGAACAGCACGAGGCTGTATGCGAGGTTTCGAAGGACTGTTGACATACGCTAATTTGATCTGAGAACTGCGACCATTGACTTACGCTACTCTGTTGATACCCGCGACTATTTGATACACCGCTTTTGAGATTACCGCTATTTCCTTGATAACCGCTCAGCTAAACGAGATCATCTGTGCACCATTCATCCTTGCGTTCTACGTTCCTGTGATCAGCGCGCCATTCATCCTTGCGTTCTACGTTCCTGTGATCTGCGCGTTAGACATCCTTGTTCTGCGCGCCATTCATCCTTGCGTTCTACGTTCCTGTGATCTGCGCGTTAGACATCCTTGTTCTGCGCGCCATTCATCCTTGCGTTCTACGTTCCTGTGATCTGCGCGTTAGACATCCTTGTTCTGCGCGCCATTCATCCTTGCGTTCTACGTTCCTGTGATCAGCGCGCCATTCATCCTTGCGTTCTACGTTCCTGTGATCAGCGCGCCATTCATCCTTGCGTTCTACGTTCCTGTGATCTGCGCGTTAGACATCCTTGTTCTGCGCGCCATTCATCCTTGCGTTCTACGTTCCTGTGATCTGCGCGCCATTCATCCTTGCGTTCTACGTTCCTGTGATCTGCGCGCCTTTCATCCTTGCATTCTACGTTCCTGTCATCCTTGCGATCTACCTTGTCAACTATTATCATACCTAATCTCTATTCTCACTCGGCGCAACACGAATCAGTTAACAACATTCAACACAGATTTATTTGTGACTGTAGATTGTAATGATTTTACACCAGCTGTAAAAGTTAAAATTGTACTTTCCTTATTAAAGTTTAAAAATATAGAACAATGCTTACAAAACACACTTAATATTATATATGTGCTAAAACATACTTTTAGAGGGTAAAGGAGGCAATATTGAATTTGATATCATATCATCGTGTTCAGAATAGTCTGAACTTGAAGTTTCGGAAATATTGTTGTTTACTTTGTATCCTATAATTAGATGAAACATTCTGTTTATCGTCAAAATAAAATATTTTATAACAAAATAAAAAATGGATAAAATCTTACCCTTTCGTGTGGTACATGACGAAATGGTAGATCGAGGGGTAGAATCAATATCACGCTGAGCAACATCGTCTCCAGAACTTTTCTCATCAAAAAATCGTTTTTTTTTTAATCTGTCTTTTAGGTTTAAAATTTGAATTAAGATCTGACGTATCTTCTGCTTTCGTGCACTTTGCTTTAGCTTTCAGCAAATTATCTTAAACAAACATATATCCAATAAATAATATAATAAGTTAATATATTAAAACATAATATTCAATCTAATAAAATGTAATAAAAAAAGTATTCCAGATTCAACATTCTATAAACTTAATTATATATTTGTCCACCTGCTAATTGTCGTATTGTACACAAATTCCATTCGCCAAATTTTGGAGATATACACGATGATATGGCTTGTGTCAATTTTGACCCTTTATAAGGTGGCCAATAACAAATGTCATCGAACACCCAAGCAGATGGTACAGCCTCAACAACATTATCATGAACGAAATGAATTATCTTCCATTCCATCTTTACAGTTTTATTAAGATCAAATCTTAATGATGTAATTTTATTATTGCTTTACTAAACAAAACATATTACTGCAAAATATAATATTTTGATTTATATAAATGAAATTACATATAATTACATATAATTAAAAAAATATTTTATTATATTTATCTATTGCATACATTCACAGAAGCCATTGTTAAAATAAAAATGTAAAGAAAAATTTACAGAATTAATTTTATATGTAGATAATATTTAAACGTGAAGGAGAGGAAAAACAACAAAATCATTATTATTTGGAAAAATAACAAGTTTGTTAATAATATCATTTCCTAACCAAAGTGAAGTAGAGCCAAGAATATTTACGGAGTAAATATTTTATCGTGAAGACTGGCATGGCTCATTAAAAAATTATAAACGTTTTCAAACTTTCTACCAATAATATAATAATTATTATTGCGTAAAGCAAAATTATCAATAAGTAGGGGAGACCGGGGCTAAAACGTCTACGGGGTAAATACGTCTAATCAAATATCTCGGAACCTGTATATTGTGCGAACTCGCTATTAACATTGTAAACGCTGCTTATAGTACCCATGTGACCAACGGAGTTTCGGCAGGTTACCTGCCGTGTTATGATTTTTACGAGGGCAAACGTGTTTTCGAAAGGTAAAAGTTACATTTTCTGCGCGTGGAAATTTTGTAATATCTGCAATAATATTTGCTCTCCAAATCTCGAGGTACGTGATTATAAAGAGTAATGCATGCTGAACACGAATCCAGTGTAGTTTTTTCATTATCGTTGATGTCTAATATTTCGTGGGCGATCAAACCTGAAACTTGTGTTTGGGGCTAATCGGTCAGTAAGCAGTCCGGGTGCATTTCCAAGGCATTTTCGGGCTCACTGCATATGGAATATGGATGAGACGGGAATTACAACCGTTCAGACACCGAATAGAGTCATCGGACGTCGAGGAGTGAAACAAGTCGGGCGAGTGACTTCTGCGGCAAGAGGAACCCTCGTAACTATTTTTTAATAATGTTTCGCATAAAAATTTTAAATAAATTTTTATATTTTTCTCTTAAAAAACAATTATTGCATGTATCCTATTATTTTTTAGGATTAGATGTACGTATATGTATTGAAAATACAGTGCAGACTGTTATACCCCGGCATTTTTGAGATTTCAATTTTTCCACCGTTGTCGTTTTTGCTCTATACCGGTTAAACAAAGCGACGTAGACAAAAATTTCCTATATAAATTTTGTAGCTAAAGGTTCACTCTTTACAGTGGTATACCACATTTAACTACAATTATTTATTTTGTTGTTAAAAATCGGCACCGAAAAAAAACGGACTGTTTAGCCCCGGTCTCCCCTACTACAAACTTATTTTTAAGTAAAACAATTGTTTCCAATGTTTGTACTCAATTTAAAGTTTTGGAATGTACAATTCTTAGATTCTTTTTCGAAGTCATTTGACGGTAAAGGTCCTTCATTATGCTCTGTGCTGAACAATATTTCGTTTTTGATTGTATCACATGTTGATAGTGTATAATCTTTTTCATGCAAACGACGTGATATTTGAGCTAATGGTTGGTTTGGCTTTCTTACCAATTTTGTCAAGGCTTGCAAACAATTTTCAAACGGAAACGCACTAAACAAATCCAATGTTCCATAGATCTTAGTGTCTTCCACTATGTGTGATAATCCATGCACATTATGAGAAATATATTCATAACCATAAATAACTTTTACTTGATCAATGAAGTATAGCAACAAGCTATTTGCGAACTCACTATATGTTTTGTGTAATTCTGTAGATATCAAAATTCTAATTGCAATATGTAAAGTAAGAAAATGTAAGTACTTATCGTAAGATATTAAATTCTGTAAAACTAGTGGTCCGCTATACAATAAAAAGAATCTAAATTCTGTCGCTTTCCAACGCTTTACTTCATCCAATGAACGCGTTTTTCTAACAAATTCAATAGGAACATAACTTCTTATCGATAAAAGTAAATCAGATATTTTTTTTATACATTCCTTTGATAACTTATGTGAAGGTTTCCCTTGTAACCATATATTTAAAAGAAGTTTTTTTACGACGCCTAAACAAATCAAATGCATGTATTCTAAAGGAAAATTAGTTACCATTCCAAGATTAGGTATATCTTCTAAAATAGATACTCCATTATGATATTCTGGCTGCAACTTACGGCGAAAACTATCATTTGTTCTTTTTCTTGCATTATTTTTAATAAAAGAGACTCTACCTTTTATATATTTACCTTTTTGTATACACTTAGTACAAGAATAAAATCCTGAATGCCCTTTACAGTAAGTTATGAAAGACTTTGCAGGAGCATCACAAATAAAACCTTTAATTGTAAATGGTAAAACTCGCCCTTGAAATACAAAACCATTATTTACTAGTTCAATAGCTTCTTTTACAAAATCTGAGAGATATTCATTAACATTAGTGGGTTTTTCGTAACCATGGTAAATACCAATTACAGATATGTTATGAGGATATTTAAATAGGGAACATAAAATTGGGTAAATTTGACTACTAGAACTTTTACTCAGAGGTAATCCATCTATATTAATTAGTAAATCAATCGATAATAATGTGGAAATGTCCACCTTAGAAATTAACTTTTCTACTGCAAACTTTAAGCCAAAGTGTGCATAAATTCCTGGCTCTACATTTTTTGTTAATGTTTTCCGAGGTGTTGTAAGCAAAGTTCTAGGATCATTTGGTAAATTTGAAAGAATAGGTATTGTTTTCAATAAACTTAGTAATGTTCGTAATGACTCATGAGACATATTGTATGTAATCGCCCATTCACGTAACTTAGAAAAAAAATTACTTTTTACACTATTGTTTCTGAAATTAACATCACAGTTGTTATCATTAGAAATAGTCAAAGGTTGGCTATCGAAATCGTTTAAACTATTATTGCCATCTTCCATACAAATATCAGATAAATTTTCGTTAGAAATATAGCTTTCACTATCATTTATTTCGTCAAAGCTTTCGCTACTAGAATTGATTCTGTAAATTTCTGTCAAATTAACAACAGGATCGGCACATGTATTAATATTTTCATTCATAAGTTTGTAACAAGTATCTGTGTTTTTTTTAACTTTTCTAAAAAAAGTACGTTTTTTTTGCATTTAGGCATTCTTATTTACAGTACTATTTATAATTTATAAACAAAATACTATTATAATGCAATAATATAAGGCTAGTACCATATAATCTGAAATCGAAAAAAGAAATTTAAGTAAGTTAAATTTAAAGTAAAACAGATTTGTAGTACATATACATATTCTGCAAAGTTTCTGATTTTTTGGAACTTTCGACTTTTCGAACTTCCCTTGTGAATAATGAAGTTGTGGAATATGTAAACATTTATATGTAAACATTAAAATTATCAAAATTCTGTTTAAATTTACCAAAAATCTTGATAACTTAAGACTGAATTCTGATAACTTTAATCGGATTTTTTTAATCGTTTATATTTTACTAAAAATGGAGTAATCAATCCAAATTTTTTGTTTATATTAGGTATATTGTGATATTTATTTTTGTTGGTGAGTTAACACAAAACTATATACAAAATAACAATTTTCATTATTATCATCTTTGTTACATCATCATTGTTACAATTAAATCTTATTATTATGACAAAATATAAAATAAGAAACTTATAAAATATATAATATATACTAAAAGTTTTTAGTTAAATCTATATTTATATATATTTAGTTAATCTATATTAATCAAACTAAAAATGTTCATCTGCAAATATATTTCAAATATATATTTGGTAATCAAAGAAACAAAAAATTACACTTTGTTAGTTAAATACTTTCAGAAAAACAGTTGATGAAAATATCTTACAACTTATGTCGCATTATTGCAAACATACAACCACTGCCTAGAGGGCCTCTAGATACGAGGGGCGCAATAGTTGATCTAAGTGCTGATTGGCTCGCGTGAATTGCATGCTTTATTCTTTTCATAAGCACATACTTGCATAACGTCAGCCCATAAAAAGATGACAGTATGACAGGCATAACCGCAAGTTTACGAGAAAAATATATTTTTTGCTATATAAATTGAAAACGATACGACAAAAAAGATTGAGGAAAAAGGAAGAGGTAAATTTTTGTTTGTATTAGATTTTGTCTAACATGATTTGAACTTGTTTAATATCTATTTATGTATTTTTGAAAATATTTTTAAATAATATGATTATTTTATATTAATAGGGACATAGAAAGTCTGAACGAAAAATCAAGAATACCACGAACAAATTAAATGGCCAAGCAGTGAATTATAAATCATCTGATTTATTGTTAGAAAGTAATCTCCTGAAAAGGTGCAATATAAACATTTTCTAATGTTTGTAATATTTTATTTTGTAATAAATATATATATTTATATATATTTGTATTTTGTCAATTTTGTCTTTATTTATATCTTACATATATACATATCTTATTTTTTTCAGCAAGCGACACAAATCGATACAAACATATTCTGTCTTCGTTATTCATTGGAGTTTAAAAACATTTTAAAAAGTATATATCTATCCTATATCTATCCTCTAATCTTACATTCCGTAATCTAAATTTATTCTCTAATTTTAACATTTCCGTAATCTATTTCTATTCTCCTTGCCTATTAGTAATTCCTACTACTCCTGATCATGGCATTGTGTTGTGCATTAAACTGCTCAAATAGATCAGACAGTTATGTTATGAAAAGGTTTCCTTCTAACACTGAAACTCAAAAATTATGGATTTCGAACATCAATAGGTCAAACTACAAATTTTCTATTAATTCCTATCTCTGTCAGGTAAACTATCTCCTTTGCTTTTACTAAATAAATAAATATTTTAAATAAATATAAGTAAATAAATAAATAGTAAAACAACAACTAATATAATATGTACAAGGCATGTTATATTACAGTTATATTATTGAGTGGAAAATTATAATATAACAATTATATTATTGTTACTTTGTGTTTACTGGGTATTGATCGCCATGTTGCATGCTTTATTCTTTTGTGCAGCAATTTCAAGTCAATCAGTTTGCGCCCCTCGTATCTAGAGGCCCTCTACCACTGCCCATCCGAACATGAATGACAGGAAAGGGAGATATCAGATTTTTTAGACACACAAATGTCAAGTTTGTAGTTAATTCCACTTCATAAGCATGGAAGTGTGAATCGAAGCCAAAAGTTACCATGACTCGACATACGAAACCTATTTCTCCTTCATCATTTTGAAATACTTTTTCAACCAAACCAAATACGGGGAGATTGTCATTTTCTTCACAAAATTGTATTACTACGCAAGTCCAGATGCTGTAAGTAATACCACAAACTTTTACCCAACTCAGCAAGAGACAAGGCCCATTGAAATTTGCGGGAACTGAATGTGAGAATAGAAAGAAATCTTCACTGAAAGAAATATGATCTAAACATTCCACACTGCCGTTATCTTCGCAAGGTGTAAGTTCCCTTTTTGACATAAAGCGATACGACAAACCCAACTGCTCCTTGATACACAAAGTTTTCGTAATATTTTTCCTAGATGTAGTACAGTTAGCCTCTTTCTTTTTATCTTTGTGCTTGCCTTCAAATCGAATTGAAGAAAGATTTATAAGCGGACCAGATTGTTCAAGAACTGTGCCGTAATGAATAAAGTTATGCCCCTTTGGCTTCACCCTCTCATTCGGAAAAAGCTCCTTAAATAACTGAAGATGTTCAATGACAAGTGTTCTTAACTGATTGGCATAACCCTTTTGTAACTTTCGGCACATAACAATATCCATAATTTGACGCATAAGCAAGTATAATTTCCAAACATTATTATTTACAGAAATAAGATCTCCCACAAGTACAGAGAATATAAGAATAAAAGTTGACATTTCTCTGCCTGACGTTTTCAATGACATATTTTGTATTTCTTTTCGGGTAAAGTTCGGTGGTTTGTTTGAAAAGGCATTACGATGATAATCAAAACTATTAAGCCTTGAATTCAAAACATTCAACAACAAACGGTTTTCTACAGGTGCAATGAAAGCACACAAATGAAGTGATGCAATATAAGCTCCATCAAGAAAGCAAACCTTCTGGGCCATCATGTAACCAATCCACAGAAAAGTTTGACTCAGTACTGAAATACCGAACCTCATTCCAAACTGATTTTTCTTTGATACCAGTTACATTAGTATCTTCTAAAACAACATCAGCAAGATAAGTGTCGAGCCGAAGTCTACTTTCTTTGAAATCATATTGAGCGACTTCTTTGTGTGTTTTGCAAAGCCGGCAATAGTATGCAGCATTGAAGCTTTCTACAAAGCCAAGAATTGAATTTAAGCCCAGGTTGTCACTCATCACTAATCCTAGTGCAAAGTAAATTTGTTCAGAAAGGAGAAGAAGGGTAGAAATTAATAAGGAGATAACAATAGAGGAGTGGGATAAATACTTTAGGGTGATGTTAGAAGGAACGGAATACAAGCGAAGGCTTGGAGAAGGAGAGGAGGGAGAGTAAGGGGCGGAGGGGGAAGTGGAGAAAGAGAAGGAGATAGGATGGGAGGAAGTAGAGAGAGTGCTGAAAGGGCTGAAAAAAGGTAAAGCGGCGGGAGAGGACGAGATAGGAAATGAAGTGTGGAGTTATGGGGGAAGTGGTTTAAGAAAAGTCGTTATGGGAAGTATGCAGGAGAGTATGGAAAGGAGAGGGTTTTCCAGAGGCGTGGAAGGACGGAGTAGTCGTTCCGATAGCGAAAAAGAGGGGCAAAAGAGGTGAGTGAGCATAGAGGGATTACGCTGATGCCGACGGCGTACAAAGTGTACGCGTCGATATTAGCAAATAGGTTGAGGAAGAGATGGTGGAGAAGGGGATGATTCCAGAAAGCCAAGCAGGGTTTAGGAAGAGGAGAGGAGTGGTGGACAACCTTTACACACTGAATTATGCGATAGGGAAGCGATTAAAGAGGAAAAAGAAGGTAGTGGCTGCTTTTGTCGATCTAAGGGCAGCATTTGATTCAGTGGACAGGAGGGTTTTGGGAAGATGTCTGAAAAAACCATGGGTGAGTGAGAGGTTGGGAAAGAGGATCATGGAAATATACGAGAAAACAAGGAGTGTAGTGAGGGTGGAGGAAAGATACGGAAGGAAATTTGGATAGCGAGAGGGGTAAACGGAAAAATTAACAGAGCCGATCAGGATTTAAACTCGAAACCTTTCATTTTCTACCTTCGTAGTCTGTTACTGTGTGTGTCTTGACAATTGCTTTACCCCACATAGCAAAATGTTGGCAGTATGCCGACAGCATGCCAGTAAATTTATCTCATAATTTCGCAGCAAGATCTTCTTATGCTGTGTTTTTTATTCTATTCGATTTGATTTTTACTACCTTATAATCTGTTTTATCAATAAGAATGCCAGTTTACGTTGCATCTCAATTTTATATTTAAATATAAAACTGCATTATGAGAAAAATAAAAAAAAATAAAAATTTAATTAAATAGTTTTATTTAATTAAATAGTTTTAGGACGTTACAAACATGTAAAATGATCTAATATTATCAATAATATATTCACTATTATTTAAACTGTACAATTAGTAAAAGAAATTTGGGTAAATTTTATTTTTAATAATTGCTTTTGAATGATTCGTTTTTAGCAGATTTTATATATAAAAATCAATAAATGTATGAAGTATGGGTTTTTACGTCTTTAATTATATAAGTAAATTAGGTCCTCATCAGCATAATAATATGATATGATGAATTTTTTTAAACGATAGGTTTAAACGATGGTTGCTGTAACTTCCGCAAATTTTAAAATATCGAGATAAATTTTTTTTTTAATAATAGAATATCATGTATTTAAAAATTTTTTTTGAATTTTTTGAGAAATGTTTATTTTCGCTGTAACTTCCGCAAATTTTGAGATATTGGTCTGTTTCAAATTTCATTAAAATTTTCAGTCTTTTCTACCCCTATTTCATATATAACTCATTAAGATTTGGTTGATTAGATCTAATTTTGTAAAGTTTTTATGTTTGTACGCATTCTCTGATATTTAAAAATCTGTATCTCATGAAGTAATAAACCAAATCTCTCTTAATGAATTATATTTGAAATAGGGGTAGAAAAGACTAAATTAAACATAATTAGAACATTACAGTGTATTGATACTATACGATAATCTTTCATTAGTAAATGTTCAAAGAACGTTCTTTTCTATTTTCCGACAGATAAATTTTTAATTAAAAAAAATGGTGCAAATTAGAAATTTGCACGTTGCTTCCTCATCATTTCAAAGAGAGGAAATTAGAAATTAGCACATTGCTTAATCAACATTTAAAGACGCACACACATAAGCTTCCTCTATGAGGAATCTAAAATAATAAATAGTAATTGCATTAAATAAAATACAATAAGAGGAACTTTGTGTGTGTCTTTAAATGTTGATTAAGCAATATGCTAATTTCTAATTTGTACCATTTTTTTTATTATATTGTATATATAAAATATTGTACTAGATATGATCATTGTTGTATTAGTTGTTCCACTGTACTGGAAAAGTAATGTGTAACAATTAAGTCTTAAGCTACAACTACATCTATCGTAATGTTCACCGTAAGCGATCGTAACGCTCATCGTAATCGCTATCGTAAGCTCATCGTATGAGTTGATTCAGCTTGAACTCTTTACGTAACTTGTCAGCTTTCTCGACGTGTGAAAAAAAATGTGTTTATAGATATATTATACATAGATATACGGTTTATATACGACGGCTTCATTGCTTACGACCACGATCAAAGCGTTACGATAGATGAGTTGTAGCTTTAATAATGATAAGGTCCACCAATGGCGATCATGAACTCATTTATATACATATATATTATAAAAGCTTCACGTTTCGTCAGAGTACACTTTTGAAATATATTAATTTCGCAACACGTATCGATGGTTTTTCGTAATTAATACTTCCATTTTTTAAATAAATTCTTTATAATATTTACGTCATTCACCACTTTATTTATAATATAAATGAAAAATGTAGAAAGAATTATTGTAACTTTAAAAAAATTGATATTAACTGTATTTTTTCTAAGTTTTCTTAATTTAATGTGCTAAAAGGGATCATGAAATTTAATTTTTAAGTAATAATATGTATAATTAATGCTATAATTTATAATTATTTCAATAATAATATAATTATAACTATAATAAAATTATAAACAAATTTATTTGTTGTGTACAATTGTTACATTTTTTTTACAATCAAGGTTTTATAAAATAAAGAGAAGAAGAAGAAAAGAAATAAAACTTAAAAAAATTAATTTTGATCGAGAAGTAGATGTGTCTTGAGTCGATATGTATCGCGCTGTCGATATTACTATCACTTTTCCGCGCGAGAGTGGTTGGTTCATTAAGATGTCGGCGAGTTCGATAAATAAAGAAATAAAGAAAAACAAAGAAATAAAGAAGAATAAGTAAATAAATAAATAAATAGATAAATATAAATAAAAACAAAATATTAGAGATAGTAAAAATAAAAAAAAGGATGGCGGTAGAAAAGATTAAATAAAGAATGGAAGAAGAGATAGTGAAGAAAAAGGGAGAGCGGGAGAAGGAAAAGCAAAGGAGGTATAGTGGGATAAAGAATGTGAAGAGTAAGGTGGAAAAAAGAAATATGGGAAAGAAAGACGAATATGTAATAGATTATCTTTCGATAAATAAAGAAAAAAAATAAGAAAATTAATAACAAAGAACGAGTATGTAATAGATTATCTTTCAATAAATAAAATAAAAAAATATAGAAAATTAGAGGTAGTGGTGGAAATATTGAAAAAATGGAAAAAGAGATAATTAGTGAAGAAAAAGGAAGAATGGGAGAAGTAAAAGCAGAGGGGATAACAAATGTGAAGTGTAAGAAAAAAAAAGAAAAATAAGAGCCGAGGAAGCGAAGTGTGATAAGTCTTATGCGAGAAGTAAAAAGAAAGAAGAAAACAAAATATGGGAGAGACAGATGTGTGAAGTGAGCGGAGAGAAAAAAAGAAACAAGTGGTGGCGAATGGACATTGGCACAGTGGATGAGAAAGGGAATACATTTTAACGGAGAGAAATGGTGATGTGGGACGAGTGTTTTAAGGTGAATGGAACGGAAAAAGTTTGGACGTGAAAGCGCGCGCGTCAGCGCGCGCTGCGTGCTAGTCCTATATAAAAAAATCCATTTGGACCGAGAAGTGAGCTTTGCGAGTCGAAATATCTCGCACGTAGTGTTGCCGCTTTTCCGTGCCGGTGATTGGCCGGTCGAAGCCGGGCGATCGCGAGTCGCGAGATTTGTGCGAGCTTCGTGCGTGTGTGTCGTGGATGTGACGTGTGTGGCGTGTGTTCGCGTGGTGTTTTGCGAGGTTAGTAGGATTTTTTATTATATAATAAATATAATTCACTATTATATATAAATATTTATTGATAAAATATTGGTAAATAAATATATATAAATTATATTATACATTAATATCTTTTAACGCAATGACGTGTGCTCGCGTGGTGTCTCGCGAGGTTAGAATTTTATATAAATTACATGATTTATTAGTAAATAAATAAATATATATAAATTATATTTTACATATTAATAGGTGCTTTACATTTTTACATCAAAACTCAGATAAGTTCTCACTTGTGACGTCGTTCTAGCCTTTTGGCAATTAATGAATAATAAGACAGAATGACATCACAAGTGAGAATTATCTGAGTTTGATGTAAATGGAAAGTAACTATTATCTTTTAACGTCATCTATAATGTTTCAATATTTATTGCTTGTTCGTACAAATCTAATCTAAGGTATACGTTACAGTAATTATAGATTTTTGATACAGACAGTAAATTATATTTATCTTTGTAATCATATATTTTATATATATAAGCAGATGTAATAATTACTGTTTTTGCATTATGTAAAATTTGCCTTATTTTAGATATACCGATGAATTTAATGTTCGAGAAGATCTGATGGGATTAGCTATTAGTGCTCATGGTGCAAATATTCAACAAGCGTGAAAAGTTGATGACATTACAAATATAGTTGGAAGAAAATTCATGCATATTTAAGATATATAGAGAGGTAATAATAAAAATTATTATCGCTTGTATTATTTCGAAATTGTTTTATAAAAGTTTATTAAGATTACGTAGAGATATTTTGGACAGCAGTGAAGATTGCGTTCGGGGGCTTTACTGTCAAGAGGTGGTTATCAGAGAAGTAATTTAGGATATATGAGTGGCAGACAAAGTCATCTTCCAACCTAGCGTAGAGATCGCAGAGATGAATATCGTCGTACTACCGATGACGAAGACACTGTTTTAAACAGCCAAGATGTTTCAAGCATTGATAAAGGTAATAATAATAATACTTATTGATCGCGCGTGTGCGTGCGTGCGTGCGTGCGTGCGCGTGTACACGTGTGCGTGTGTACGTGTGTGAAAGACGTGCCTGATCGGTAGGCTGACGCGCATATTTGTATATGTATATGAATACATTTAGAGTTAATCTATATACATTTGTTTAGGCAGTAATGCCGGCCCATGCGACCAATCGACCATGAATAGCACGGAAGGAACACCGGCGAACGACGTATCCATATCTAATAACAGTTTGCAGGGACCTAAAGGCCAAAGAGAACATCGGTCTCGTCCTCTATTCGTATGCAGCAGAGCAATAAGCCTAAAGAAGCTCTGATTAATGGTACCAGTGACTAAGCAACTACGTTGCGTTGTCGCCAATCGCCAATCGCTATTAATGTTACTACGTTACACCTGATGAGAACTATTAACTCCCAGCACGTAATATGACGCATACCGATACAAGGATTACACGATTATGGAACGCGTCATGATTAGTCTACGCTCGTTGTTAAGATTGTTTGTTACCGACATAAGAATACGACAGTTATTTAAGAAATCGTCATTTTCCTTAAACACATTTAAGGACACAATATTAATATCCATGCATGGTTTAGTTTAATGATGGTAATTACATTGTCATGTTTGATATACGGATATATTTATTGGGAGATAGAGGAGTAGTATTTGGTGTAAGAAGGATTCCCTAATTGTGAAATTGTGCCTCATTTTTATACTAAGCTCCTAACTTATGTGGATGTACCGTATGATACACCTTGGTCATTTGTTAATGTTTAACGATCCAATATTAGGCTGGATAACGCACGGCTTGTACGTCAATTATTGCTTTGGATAGATTTTTCATCTAGATATGTCGCTCAGTACTTACACAATATATACAATTTGGTATTCGCAATGTGATGTTCTGGTATCGTTCCGATATCGAGTTTATTTAATTTAGCTTGAATAGAGTCTTAATCCGATGGGCAAATTATTTAACATACTTTTCACGAATGTTCCGTATTGAGGTAAAATATGTATTGTTGCTTTGATACTTTATTACTTTATTACTTGATCCGATAATTTCGTCGATTACTTTGATACGCGCTGATCGGAGGTGATTATGAAAACCGAAAAATGAATGCGACATAACTAGATGTAACTTGATGCGGCACAAGGAAAATGGATTTCTGTTATTATTTAATCGTAACAATGGTAGGCGGCAGTTTCAAGAAATTCTGGTTCAAAGGTGTTTCCAATGATGTTCCTTTCTATTTACTTGAGAAAATTGAGTTTTTGATTTACGATTATAGTAGAGTATTTAACAACACTAGATTTTTACGTTTCAAAGCTGTGTTGATTAATAACATTATGATGATGACGAAAATGACTTGTTTGAATTTAACACGGTCAGATGTGCACAAGGAATCGATTTATATTCTGAATACACTTTTCACGTAATTAAGCGTCTTTTCTTTCTTTTTTTCTCTTTTTTTCCTTTCTTTTAATTATTATATATATATTTTTTTACTTTTACTACAGTCTAAGCATACACTATATCAAACTTTAGAATTCGATATCGAGTTTTTTTCTGCATTGTTTCGTATGATTTAAAAAGAAAGTAACGTATACTTAGTAATACTAATGTATGATGTACCAGAGAGAAAGAATGATACATGTTTTATGATATCTAGCTAAAGTACAGACTTAGCGCATACCTTTATTACTATAATAATACTTAGTGGAAATGTGGATGTCTGAACAAATAAACTAGCTTTACTATACTAAGCTATAAAATAGATATGATCAATTGTTTTAAATTGATTATCAACATTTATTAAAAATCAGTTATCAATTTAAAACAGTTGTTTCTTCTTCCGGATATGATAATAACTAATAGGACGTATCTCATGAATTTTGCAAAAACACATGGCGGTTGATGCAATATATCGACACCTAACAAAATAGCTGTCATTTTATCTGAATATTCTTATGGTAGCCAAAAAACTGAGATATTCTCTAACTTGCTTGTTTCCGATATATTGTATTGATTGTAATTTGATCAAATTTAAAAATAAATCATTTCTGTACGTAAACTGGCCAATTAGTACAATAAACCTTGAATTTCCTTTAATATAAACGATGCGATATATGAATACGATTATGAGCTTATTTTGATCAAACTTAAGGCCATTGCACGTAACAAAGATTCAGCCATAATCGTAAGGTCGTAAAAAATAAACCAATCATAATCGATTATTCTCCTTGCGTTTGAAGAATAATCGAGTGTGATTGGTCTATTTTCTTATGCCTTACAATTATGACTAATGGCTTCTGCCCACAGGACGCGGAAACGCTTGCTGCGCAGCAAGGAGCGACGCGGTAACCAAGCACGTGTCACTTTTCTGTAAGAACCAAAAGTTTATTAGCTACCGTGTCGCTTCTGCCGCGCGGCAAGCGTTTCCGTGTTCTGTGGGCAGAAGCCATAAAAGTCTATCCAGACAAACTTGCATAGGTGCATAACCATATGCATAAAGAAACGGATTGGTCTATTTCCTTATGCACATGCATACGGACCAATCAATTCTCTTATGCTTATGTTATGCGCTATGCAAGTTTGTCTGGATTGACCTTTAAACTTTGTTATGTGCAACAGCCTTTAAGGGCCCGGACACACAGTTTTTCGTAACAGTAACAGAAGTTTCGACCAATCGCGTTGCTTGAATCGGGAACGTATGTACGCCGTATGTTCCCGAATCGAACAAAGCGATTGGTCGAAACTTTACTGTTACTGTTACGAAAAAGTGTGTGTCCGGGCTTAAAGACCTTCAAGTGGGAAGCACACACTTCTGCACAACGCATAATGCGTAAGCATAAGAAAATTGATTGGGTCCATACACATGTGCATAAGGAAATAGACCAATCAATTTTCTTATGCTTACGCATTATGCGTTGTGCAGAAGTGTGTGCTCCCCGCTTCACACATAAAATCCCATAAAGACATAAAAGGTAATAAGCATAAGAAAATCGATTAATTTTAATCTAATATTTTCTTTTACTGGGATTACGGACAGCACAATACTTGATTAGGATTGGTCGATTTTCTTACACTTACATTTTACGTCTTTTCGGGATTTATGTGTATAGGAAGTTTTAATAAAGATTTTTTAAGACTCCCTTTTTTGCACTTTTCAGCCAGTAAGCTAGGTGGACCTACACAATATTTATTAAGTTTTAGACAAATCGGTGGAGGAAGCCACTTTTCTTCATAATTACCCGAAGATTTATTTAAATTATAAATAGCGACTTTTCTCAAATAAAATTACAAGAAAAATGTTATCCTTAAATGATTCCAATTACAACAAGTAAGAATTACACAGACTAAAACCAAAGGGAGAGTATACGAGACAATGCAATAAAATTTATATGTAACAAAACAGATGGAGTTATCCTGTATGGTTAAAATATTGCAAAAATATTGGAGATTACTGAGTGAAAAAGTGCAGAAAGAAGTAGAAAGATATATAATATTTGAAAGAGATTACATATTATTTTTAATCATGTAAATGAATAAAGCACTAAAAAAGTATAAAATAAAAAATTTTTTTTAATAAAACCGACTTCAAAAAAGCTCTAAAAAGTAAGAAAAAATGTAAAGCTTTTTTATTTTTTAAAATTTTTTCTTATTTTTTACAGTTTTTTGAAGTCGGTTCTATCTTTTTTTAAATTTTTGAGCAATTTTAAAAATTTTAATTGTTTCTTCTATTTTTTAAAATAGATTTATATATCAATTTCTATGTGACATAACAGTCACGTGTAAAATTTAATTTCATGATAAAAAATTAAATATAATTTATTTTTAACCGACTTCAAAAAGGAGGTTCTCAATTCGGCGAGTATGATGTATGTAGATATGTCCACGATTTTTTCTGAAACTACTGGACGGATGCGGTTTTCACTATAGAGCAATCCTTGCTCCGGAAAGTTTTAGTACATAAAATATCGCGTTAGAACATCAGGGTACGGAGCAGTAAGGAAATATGCTACTTAATAATTACAAGCAAATAATAAATTATTATTTTTGATTCGTATCAATTGAATAACGCACTAAAGAAGTATAAATTTAAAATAAAAAATTTTTTTAATAAAACCGATTTTTCAAAAAAACTCTAAAAGAATAAAAAATTAAAAAATAAAGAAGATTTAAAAGGTATGAAATAATACTTTTAAGAATTTCTTTCAATGTTTAAAGTCGGCGCCAAATTAATAATATTCTTAAGTTTTTTTTTTTTTCAATTTTTTGAAGTCGGCGCCAAATTAATAATTACTAAATCAATTTGACGTCGACTTCAAAAATTGAAAAGAATACTTATAGCGTTTTTCTTTGGCAGAACTGGAGCGTACTTGTAAGTGCGCACTAATTCTGCCAATGAAAAACGCTATTAAAATTATCATTAATTTGGCGCCGACTTCAAAAAATTGAAAGAAATTCTTAAAAGTATTATTTCATACTTTTGAAAGCTTCTTTATTTGTTAATTTTTTCATTTTTTATTCTTTTTAGAGCTTTTTTTAAAGTCCGTCCTATTTAAAAAAAAATTTACGTTGAGTCATTGCGTGACAAGAAAAAGCAAATTTTTTTTTCTTTAAATTTTTAAACAATAATTGATATAACTGATGCTATAATCATGATCACATCAACGATGAAGATAGCTACAGCGTGTTTTATGTAATATATGATTCTTTTATTCTTTATGATTAAGATATCATAAAGTTAAAAAAAATAGAAGGAAGAAAAAAATAAAAAAAAGGAAAGAGGAGAGCCAAGAGGCAGAAAAAAGGAGAGAGAGGAAGAGGAAGAGGGGGAAAGAGAGAGAGAGAGAGGGGGGGGATAGCAAGAAAGAGAGGGAGAAGAAAGGGAGGAAGGGTAGAGGGGGAGAGGGGAGAGAGAAAGGGAGAGAGGGAGAGCGAGAGAGAGAGAGGAGAGAATTAGTGAGAATAAGAAAAAATGGCTGCAAAATGCGAAAAGAGACAGAATTAGGACGACAGGATATGAAATTTAAGAGAATAGATGAGAATAAAATTGAATAATAGGACATGAACAAAAATCAGAGAGAATCAGAGAAGATAAAAAGAATGGGAGAAATAAAGAGAAGACAATGAGCGAAAATAAAGCATTATGAGTGAGAACAAATAAGAATAAAAAAGAATGAGAGAAGGTAAAGCAGTAAAATGCAATAAAATTAGAAAAATGATGCAGAATAGATGAGAAAGAAGGAAACTATACAAAGACAGTGGAAGGAGACTACATAAAGATAGTGATGGAAAGAACGTAATTGAGAGTGAATCAACAAATTAAATAAAACAAAATGAGATAAAATGAGAGAGAATGAGTAAGAATGAAAAAGATTGAAAAAGTACAAGGGAGTCTGAAAAATAAAATAATATGTGATTAATTAATAAGAGAGGGAGAGGGACTTTTGGTGTAGGAGGCGGTGGAAGCGGGGTGGTTAGCAAGCGCGATAGAGAGCGAAAAATAAAGCATAGAGTGAGATTAGGAGTAGTAGCAGAGAGGAGAGTAGTGGTGGAGGGAAGGGAGAGGTGGCGAAGGCGGTGGAAGTGGTGGCGAGAAGCAAGGAAGGGTAGAAGAGGAGATGTTAGTTAGTAACGGTGTGTGGTTCAGAAAGAGGTTAGGGACACCTTAGAGAAAAAGTGAAGTTTGGCAGGCGGTTGAGAGGTGGGTGACATCGCGGGTGAAGAGTAAGAAAGGCTGAGAGAACAGGTAGTGACATCTCGGAGAGAGAAGGGAAGGAGTAGGGCGGCGGTAGATTTGAAGCGAGATAGCGAGAAAAGGAGACGATAGAATAAAGAAGGTGAGAGGAAGGCAGGGGATAAAAAGGAGAGTAGAGGGATGAAAAAGGAAATTGAGGGAAAGGATAAAGCGGATATGGATAATTATTTTAACAGAAAAGGAGAGGAAGGGGGAAGAGGAGAAAGGAAAAGGCGTTTAAAAGGAGTAGAAAATGGTGAGATCGCCAGAGGGTAAAGAACAGATGATAAGGATAATGAGTTAAAATGCTGGAGGAAATACGGAAAATTAAAGAAGAACAGAAAGAGAGGGTAGAAGGTAGAAAGCAAGAAAGAGAAAGAAATGATAAAAATGAGATTAAGAAGATGAGGGCGGATTGGGAGAAAGAAAGGTGAAATGGCAGAAGGAAGGGAGGAATTGAAGAAGGAGATAGAAGAGTTGAAAGAAAGACTGGAGAGTATAGAGAAGGAAAAAGATGGAAGGAAGGAAGGGCAGGGAGAAGTGAAAGAGGAAGGAAAGTAAGAGATAGGAAAAGAGATAAAGCAATGGAAGTGAAAGTAAGAGAGCTAGAAAGGTTGGGGAGAGTTAGAAGAGACGAGACAGAAGGAGAAACAATATAGTAGTAAAAGGGTGGAGGTGGAAGAGGGAATGCTAAAAGAAGCGGTAGAGAAGATATGGCTAGATATGGGGGTGAGGGAGAAATAGAGGAGGTAAAAGAGATAGGAAGTAAGACGAAGAAAGAGAAGAAAATGGTTTTAATTAGGTTAAAAGATAGAGAAAGAAAAAGAGAGGTAATGCAGAGGAAGAATGTGTTGAAAGGAAGGATGGAAAGAATAGAGGATGACATGACCTTGAAGGAAAGAAAAATGTAATGGAGCCTGTAGAGGATAGCTGAGAAGGAGAGAAGGAATAGGAGAGAGCTTGGGTAAAGTACGGAAAGATTGGATAGAGGGAAGTGGTGGAGTTGGGATGAGGAAAAAGAAGTGAAAAGAGGTAAAGTAGGGGAGAATGGGGAAAGGGGGAAGAAAGGAATGCAGGAGAAATGGAAGGAGGAGGGAAAGAACAGGAAGGAAGCCTAAAGATAGGCTTTTGGAATGTAGCGGGAGTGAAGAAAAACAAGAAGGGTTTGGGAAAGGATAAAAGAGTGGGATATCGTGAGGTTGGTGGAGACGTGGCTGGAACAGGAGAATGGGAGAAAATGAAGAATAGGGTGCCAAGGAGTTCAACTGGAGTATACAGGGTGCAAGGAAAGAAAGAGTTGGAAGAAAAGGAAGAGCAATAGGTGGAATAATGATGGGAGTCAGAAAAGGTTAGAAGAGGAAGAAGAATGGGTGGAGAAGGAGAGTTCAATGATTAGAGAAGTAAGATGGAAGAAGGAGAAATGGAGATTGGCAACAGTTTACGTAAGCGGCAACTTGGATAAGATGATGGGTAAGATAAAATCGGTAAAAGAGGGGGAAGGGAGAGAGGAGAGATGGATATTGGGGGGCGATTTCAATGCGAGAACAGGGGAGAAAGGAGCGCTAGAGGATGGAGAAGAGGGAGTTGTTGAAAGAAAATCAAAAGATAAAATGATAAATAGGTAGGGGGAAGGGCTGATTAGATGGATGGAAGAGGAAGGATGGGAAATTATGAACGGAGCAAAGGAGGGAGATGAGGAGGGGGAGGTGACTTTTACAGGAGGAAGGGGGGAAACCGTGATCAATTACGCAATAGGAGTTAGAAAAGCTTGGGAAAGAGTGACAAGATTGGAGATGGGGTGTGAGGTAGATTCGGATCACCAATCAGTAGCAGTACGGGTGGACAAAGGGGGGGGGGTTGGTGAGAGGAGAGGGACAATAGCGGAGGGAGAGAGGTGGGTTTAAAAGACGGACTGGTCGAAAGAGGCAAGAGAGGAGTTTAGAAGAAGGACGGAGGAGGTAGAAATAGGTAGGGGGGCAATAGATAAAGAGGTCGAAAAGTTGACAAAAAGAATTAAGATGGAAGTAAGGGTGAGAAGAGTAAAAAGAGGGGCAGAAGGAAAGGGAGTATGGTGGGATGGGGACTGTAGGAAGAAGAGGGAGGAGGTAGAAAAGTTATTAAGAGACTGGAAAAGAGGGAAGAAAACACAAAGAAGATCATAAGAGAAGAAAGAAGGAGTATAAGGAAATGTGTGAGGAAAAAGGAAGAAAAAAGGGAAATCTGCTGAAAGAGGCAAGAGAGGCGAGAACAGAGAAGCAGGTGTGGGAAGTAATAAACAAGGAAAGGAGAAGAAGGGTAGAAATTAATAAGGAGATAACAATAGAGGAGTGGGATAAATACTTTAGGGTGATGTTAGAAGGAACGGAATACAAGCGAAGGCTTGGAGAAGGAGAGGAGGGAGAGTAAGGGGCGGAGGGGGAAGTGGAGAAAGAGAAGGAGATAGGATGGGAGGAAGTAGAGAGAGTGCTGAAAGGGCTGAAAAAGGTAAAGCGGCGGGAGAGGACGAGATAGGAAATGAAGTGTGGAGTTATGGGGGAAGTGGTTTAAGAAAGGCGTTATGGGAAGTATGCAGGAGAGTATGGAAAGGAGAGGGTTTTCCAGAGCGGCGTGGAAGGACGGAGTAGTCGTTCCGATAGCGAAAAAGAGGGGCAAAAGAGGTGAGTGAGCATAGAGGGATTACGCTGATGCCGACGGCGTACAAAGTGTACGCGTCGATATTAGCAAATAGGTTGAGGGAAGAGATGGTGGAGAAGGGGATGATTCCAGAAAGCCAAGCAGGGTTTAGGAAGAGGAGAGGAGTGGTGGACAACCTTTACACACTGAATTATGCGATAGGGAAGCGATTAAAGAGGAAAAAGAAGGTAGTGGCTGCTTTTGTCGATCTAAGGGCAGCATTTGATTCAGTGGACAGGAGGGTTTTGGGAAGATGTCTGAAAAAACCATGGGTGAGTGAGAGGTTGGGAAAGAGGATCATGGAAATATACGAGAAAACAAGGAGTGTAGTGAGGGTGGAGGAAAGATACGGAAGGAAATTTTGGATAGCGAGAGGGGTAAACGGAAAAATTAACAGAGCCGATCAGGATTTAAACTCGAAACCTTTCATTTTCTACCTTCGTAGTCTGTTACTGTGTGTGTCTTGACAATTGCTTTACCCCACATAGCAAAATGTTGGCAGTATGCCGACAGCATGCCAGTAAATTTATCTCATAATTTCGCAGCAAGATCTTCTTATGCTGTGTTTTTTATTCTATTCGATTTGATTTTTACTACCTTATAATCTGTTTTATCAATAAGAATGCCAGTTTACGTTGCATCTCAATTTTATATTTAAATATAAAACTGCATTATGAGAAAAATAAAAAAAAAGAAAATTTAATTAAATAGTTTTATTTAATAATAGTTTTAGGACGTTACAAACATGTAAAATGATCTAATATTATCAATAATATATTCACTATTATTTAAACTGTACAATTAGTAAAAGAAGTTGGGTAAATTTTATTTTTAATAATTGCTTTTGAATGATTCGTTTTTAGCAGATTTTATATATAAAAATCAATAAATGTATGAAGTATGGGTTTTTACGTCTTTAATTATATAAGTAAATTAGGTCCTCATCAGCATAATAATATGATATGATGAATTTTTCTTAAACGATAGGTTTAAACGATGGTTGCTGTAACTTCCGCAAATTTTAAAATATCGAGATAAATTTTTTTTTAATAATAGAATATCATGTATTTAAAAATTTTTTTTGAATTTTTTGAGAAATGTTTATTTTCGCTGTAACTTCCGCAAATTTTGAGATATTGGTCTGTTTCAAATTTCATTAAAATTTTCAGTCTTTTCTACCCCTATTTCATATATAACTCATTAAGATTTGGTTGATTAGATCTAATTTTGTAAAGTTTTTATGTTTGTACGCATTCTCTGATATTTAAAAATCTGTATCTCATGAAGTAATAAACCAAATCTCTCTTAATGAATTATATTTGAAATAGGGGTAGAAAGACTAAATTAAATATAATTAGAAAATTACAGTGTATTGATACTATACGATAATCTTTCATTAGTAAATGTTCAAAGAACGTTCTTTTCTATTTTCCGACAGATAAATTTTTAATTAAAAAAAATGGTGCAAATTAGAAATTTGCACGTTGCTTCCTCATCATTTCAAAGAGAGGAAATTAGAAATTAGCACATTGCTTAATCAACATTTAAAGACGCACACACATAAGCTTCCTCTATGAGGAATCTAAAATAATAAATAGTAATTGCATTAAATAAAATACAATAAGAGGAACTTTGTGTGTGTCTTTAAATGTTGATTAAGCAATATGCTAATTTCTAATTTGTACCATTTTTTTTATTATATTGTATATATAAAATATTGTACTAGATATGATCATTGTTGTATTAGTTGTTCCACTGTACTGGAAAAGTAATGTGTACAATTAAGTCTTAAGCTACAACTACATCTATCGTAATGTTCACCGTAAGCGATCGTAACGCTCATCGTAATCGCTATCGTAAGCTCATCGTATGAGTTGATTCAGCTTGAACTCTTTACGTAACTTGTCAGCTTTCTCGACGTGTGAAAAAAAATGTGTTATAGATATATTATACATAGATATACGGTTTATATACGACGGCTTCATTGCTTACGACCACGATCAAAGCGTTACGATAGATGAGTTGTAGCTTTAATAATGATAAGGTCCACCAATGGCGATCATGAACTCATTTATATACATATATATTATAAAAGCTTCACGTTTCGTCAGAGTACACTTTTGAAATATATTAATTTCGCAACACTGTATCGATGGTTTTTCGTAATTAATACTTCCATTTTTTAAATAAATTATTTATAATATTTACGTCATTCACAACTTTATTTATAATATAAATGAAAAATGTAGAATGAATTAATGTAACTTTAAAAAAATTGATATTAACTGTATTTTTTCTAAGTTTTCTTAATTTAATGTGCTAAAAGGGATCATGAAATTTAATTTTTAAGTAATAATATGTATAATTAATGCTATAATTTATAATTATTTCAATAATAATATAATTATAACTATAATAAATTATAAAGAAATTTATTTGTTGTGTACAATTGTTACATTTTTTTTACAATCAAGGTTTTATAAAATAAAGAGAAGAAGCAGAAAAGAAATAAAACTTAAAAAAATTAATTTTGATCGAGAAGTAGATGTGTCTTGAGTCGATATGTATCGCGCTGTCGATATGTATTATTACTATCACTTTTCCGCGCGAGAGTGGTTGGTTCATTAAGATGTCGGCGAGTTCGATAAATAAAGAAATAAAGAAAAACAAAGAAATAAAGAAGAATAAGTAAATAAATAAATAAATAGATAAATATAAATAAAAACAAAATATTAGAGATAGTAAAAATAAAAAAAAGGATGGCGGTAGAAAAGATTAAATAAAGAATGGAAGAAGAGATAGTGAAGAAAAAGGGAGAGCGGGAGAAGGAAAAGCAAAGGAGGTATAGTGGGATAAAGAATGTGAAGAGTAAGGTGGAAAAAAGAAATATGGGAAAGAAAGACGAATATGTAATAGATTATCTTTCGATAAATAAAGAAAAAAAATAAGAAAATTAATAACAAAGAACGAGTATGTGATAGATTATCTTTCAATAAATAAAATAAAAAAATAAAGAAAATTAGAGGTAGTGGTGGAAATATTGAAAAAATGGAAGAAGAGATAATTAGTGAAGAAAAAGGAAGAATGGGAGAAGTAAAAGCAGAGGGGATAACAAATGTGAAGTGTAAGAAAAAAAAAGAAAAATAAGAGCCGAGGAAGCGAAGTGTGATAAGTCTTATGCGAGAAGTAAAAAGAAAGAAGAAAACAAAATATGGAGAGACAGATGTGTGAAGTGAGCGGAGAGAAAAAAAAGAAACAAGTGGTGGCGAATGGACATTGGCACAGTGGATGAGAAAGGGAATACATTTTAACGGAGAGAAATGGTGATGTGGGACGAGTGTTTTAAGGTGAATGGAACGGAAAAAGTTTGGACGTGAAAGCGCGCGCGTAGCGCGCGCTGCGTGCTAGTCTATAATAAAAAAAGTCATGGAGACGCGAGAAGTTGTTGTTTGGAGTCGAATATCTCGCACGTAGTGTTGCCGCTTTTCCGCGTGCGTGATTGGCTGGCGCGCGGTCGAGATTGACGGCGCGATCGAGATTGCGGCGAGTTTGGCGAGTTTCGCGTGTGTAAATCGTGCGATGTGACGTGTGTGGCGTGTGTTCGCGTGGTGTTTTGCGAGGTTAGTAGGATTTTTTATTATATAATAAATATAATTCACTATTATATATAAATATTTATTGATAAAATATTGGTAAATAAATATATATAAATTATATTATACATTAATATCTTTTAACGCAATGACGTGTGCTCGCGTGGTGTCTCGCGAGGTTAGAATTTTATATAAATATACATGATATTATTAGTAAATAAATAAATATATATAAATTATATTTTACATATTAATAGGTGCTTTACATTTTTACATCAAAACTCAGATAAGTTCTCACTTGTGACGTCGTTCTAGCCTTTTTGGCAATTAATGAATAATAAAGACAGAATGACATCACAAGTGAGAATTATCTGAGTTTTGATGTAAATGGAAAGTAACTATTATCTTTTAACGTCATCTATAATGTTTCAATATTTATTGCTTGTTCGTACAAATCTAATCTAAGGTATACGTTACAGTAATTATAGATTTTTGATACAGACAGTAAATTATATTTATCTTTGTAATCATATATTTTATATATATAAGCAGATGTAATAATTACTGTTTTTGCATTATGTAAATTTGCCTTATTTTAGATATACCGATGAATTTAATGTTCGAGAAGATCTGATGGGATTAGCTATTAGTGCTCATGGTGCAAATATTCAACAAGCGTGAAAAGTTGATGACATTACAAATATAGTTGGAAGAAAATTCATGCATATTTAAGATATATAGAGAGGTAATAATAAAAATTATTATCGCTTGTATTATTTCGAAATTGTTTTATAAAAGTTTATTAAGATTACGTAGAGATATTTTGGACAGCAGTGAAGATTGCGTTCGGGGCTTTACTGTCAAGAGGTGGTTATCAGAGAAGTAATTTAGGATATATGAGTGGCAGACAAAGTCATCTTCCAACCTAGCGTAGAGATCGCAGAGATGAATATCGTCGTACTACCGATGACGAAGACACTGTTTTAGACAGCCAAGATGTTTCAAGCATTGATAAAGGTAATAATAATAATACTTATTGATCACGCGCGTGTGTGTGTGCGTGCGTGCGCGTGTACACGTGCGCGTGTACACGTGTGCGTGTGTACGCGTGTGAAAGACGTGCTTGATCGGTAGGCTGACGCGCATATTTGTATATGTATATGAATACATTTAGAGTTAATCTATATACATTTGTTTAGGCAGTAATGCCGGCCCGTGCGACCAATCGACCATGAATAGCAAGGAAGGAACACCCGCGAACGACGTATCCATATCTAACAACAGTTCTCAGGGACCTAAAGGCCAAAGAGAACATCGGTCTCGTCCTCCTCATATGCAGCAGAGCAATAAGCCTAAAGAAACTCTGATTAATGGTACCAGTGATTAAGCAATTACGTTGCGTCGTCACCAATTGCCAATCGCTACTAACGTTGCTACGTTACACCTGATGAGAATTATTAACTCCCAGCACGTAACATGACGCATACCGACGCAAGGATTACACGATTATAGAACGCGTCATGATTAGTCTACACTCGTTGTTAAGACTGTTTGTTACCGACATAAGAATACGACAGTTATTTAAGAAATCGTCATTCTCCTTAAACACATTTAAGGACACATAATATTAATATCCATGCATGGTTTAGTTTAATGATGGTAATTACACTGTCATGTTTGATATACGGATATATTTATTGGGAGATAGAGGAGTAGCATTTGGTAAGAAGGATTTCCTGTTTGTGAAACTGTGCCTCATTTTTATACTAAGCTCTCCTAACTTATGTGGATGTATCGTATGGTACACCTTGGTCACTTGTTAACGTTTAACGATCCAATATTAGGTTGGATAACGCGCGGTTTGTACGTCAATTATCGCTCTGGATAGATTTTTCATCTAGATATGTCGCTCAGTACTTACACAATATATACAATTTGGTATTCGTAGTGTGATGTTCTGGTATCGAGTTTATTTAATTTAGCTTGATAGTGTCTTAATCCGATGGGCAAATTATTCAACATACTTTTCACGAATGTTCCGTATTGAGGTAAAATATGTATTGTTGCTTTGATACTTTATCACTTTATTACTCGACCCAATAATCTCGTCGATTACTTTGATACGCGCTATCGGAGGTGATTATGAAAACCGAAAAATGAATGTGACATAACTAAGATGTAACTCGATGCGGTACAAGGAAAATGGATTTCTGTTATTATTTAATCGTAACAATGGTAGGCGGCAGCTTCAAGAAATTCTGGTTCAAAGGTGTTCCCAATGATGTTCCTTTCTATTTACTTGAGAAAATTGAGTTTTTGATTTACGATTATTAGTAGAGTTATTTAACAACACTAGATTTTTACGTTTCAAAGCTGTGTTGATTAATAACATTATGATGATGACGAAAATGACTTGTTTGAATTTAACACGGTCAGATGTGCACAAGGAATCGATTTTTATTTCTGAATACACTTTTCACGTAATTAAGCGTCTTTTCTTTCTTTTTTTTCTCTTTTTTTCCTTTTCTTTTAATTATTATATATATATTTTTTTACTTTTACTACAGTCTAAGCATACACTATATCAAACTTTAGAATTCGATATCGAGTTTTTTTCTGCATTGTTTCGTATGATTTAAAAAGAAAGTAAACGTATACTTAGTAATACTAATGTATGATGTACCAGAGAGAAAGAATGATACATGTTTTATGATATCTAGCTAAAGTACAGACTTAGCGCATACCTTTATTACTATAATAATACTTAGTGGAAATGTGGATGTCTGAACAAATAAACTAGCTTTACTATACTAAGCTATAAAATAGATATGATCAATTGTTTTAAATTGATTATCAACATTTATTAAAAATCAGTTATCAATTTAAAACAGTTGTTTCTTCTTCCGGATATGATAATAACTAATAGGACGTATCTCATGAATTTTGCAAAAACACATGGCGGTTGATGCAATATATCGACACCTAACAAAATAGCTGTCATTTTATCTGAATATTCTTATGGTAGCCAAAAAACTGAGATATTCTCTAACTTGCTTGTTTCCGATATATTTGTATTGATTGTAATTTGATCAAAATTTAAAAATAAATCATTTCTGTACGTAAACTGGCAATTAGTACAATAAACCTTGAATTTCCTTTAATATAAACGATGCGATATATGAATACGATTATGAGCTTATTTTGATCAAACTTAAGGCCATTGCACGTAACAAAGATTCAGCCATAATCGTAAGGTCGTAAAAAAATAAACCAATCATAATCGATTATTCTCCTTGCGTTTGAAGAATAATCGAGTGTGATTGGTCTATTTTCTTATGGCCTTACAATTATGACTAATGGCTTCTGCCCACAGGACGCGGAAACGCTTGCTGCGCAGCAAGGAGCGACGCGGTAACCAAGCAACGTGTCACTTTTCTGTAAGAACCAAAAGTTTATTAGCTACCGTGTCGCTTCTTGCCGCGCGGCAAGCGTTTCCGTGTTCTGTGGGCAGAAGCCATAAAAGTCTATCCAGACAAACTTGCATAGGTGCATAACCATATGCATAAAGAAACGGATTGGTCTATTTCCTTATGCACATGCATACGGACCAATCAATTCTCTTATGCTTATGTTTATGCGCTATGCAAGTTTGTCTGGATTGACCTTTAAACTTTGTTATGTGCAACAGCCTTTAAGGGCCCGGACACACAGTTTTTCGTAACAGTAACAGAAAGTTTCGACCAATCGCGTTGCTTGAATCGGGAACGTATGTACGACCGTATGTTCCCGAATCGAACAAAGCGATTGGTCGAAACTTTACTGTTACTGTTACGAAAAAGTGTGTGTCCGGGGCTTAAAGACCTTCAAGTGGGAAGCACACACTTCTGCACAACGCATAATGCGTAAGCATAAGAAAATTGATTGGTCCATACACATGTGCATAAGGAAATAGACCAATCAATTTTCTTATGCTTACGCATTATGCGTTGTGCAGAAGTGTGTGCTCCCCGCTTCACACATAAAATCCCATAAAGACATAAAAGGTAATAAGCATAAGAAAATCGATTAATTTTAATCTAATATTTTCTTTTACTGGGATTACGGACAGCACAATACTTGATTAGGATTGGTCGATTTTCTTACACTTACATTTTACGTCTTTTCGGGATTTTATGTGTATAGGAAGTTTTAATAAAGATTTTTTAAGACTCCCTTTTTTGCACTTTTTCAGCCAGTAAGCTAGGTGGACCTACACAATATTTATTAAGTTTTAGACAAATCGGTGAGGAAGCCACTTTTCTTCATAATTACCCGAAGATTTATTTAAATTATAAAATAGCGACTTTTCTCAAATAAAAATTACAAGAAAATGTTATCCTTAAATGATATCCAATTACAACAAGTAAGGAATTACACAGACTAAAACCAAAGGAGAGTATACGAGACAATGCAATAAAATTTTATATGTAACAAAAACAGATGGAGTTATCCTGTATGGTTAAAATATTGCAAAAATATTGGAGATACTGATTGAAAAAGTGCAGAAAGAAGTAGAAAGATATATAATATTTGAAAGAGATTACATATTATTTTTTAATCATGTTAAATGAATAAAGCACTAAAAAAGTATAAAATAAAAAATTTTTTTAATAAAACCGACTTCAAAAAAGCTCTAAAAAGTAAGAAAAAATGTAAAGCTTTTTTATTTTTTAAAATTTTTTCTTATTTTTTACAGTTTTTTGAAGTCGGTTCTATCTTTTTTTAAATTTTTGAGCAATTTTAAAAATTTTAATTGTTTTTTCTATTTTTTAAAATAGATTTATATATCAATTTCTATGTGACATAACAGTCACGTGTAAAATTTAATTTCATGATAAAAAATTAAATATAATTTATTTTTAACCGACTTCAAAAAGGAGGTTCTCAATTCGGCGAGTATGATGTATGTAGATATGTCCACGATTTTTTCTGAAACTACTGGACGGATGCGGTTTTCACTATAGAGCAATCCTTGCTCCGGAAAGTTTTAGTACATAAAATATCGCGTTAGAACATCAGGGTACGGAGCAGTAAGGAAATATGCTACTTAATAATTACAAGCAAATAATAAATTATTATTTTTGATTCGTATCAATTGAATAACGCACTAAAGAAGTATAAATTTAAAATAAAAAATTTTTTTAATAAAACCGATTTTTCAAAAAAACTCTAAAAAGAATAAAAAAATTAAAAAATAAAGAAGATTTAAAAGGTATGAAATAATACTTTTAAGAATTTCTTTCAATGTTTTAAAGTCGGCGCCAAATTAATAATATTCTTAAGTTTTTTTTTTTTCAATTTTTTGAAGTCGGCGCCAAATTAATAATTACTAAATCAATTTGACGTCGACTTCAAAAAATTGAAAAGAATACTTATAGCGTTTTTCTTTGGCAGAACTGGAGCGTACTTGTAAGTGCGCACTAATTCTGCCAATGAAAAACGCTATTAAAATTATCATTAATTTGGCGCCGACTTCAAAAAATTAAAAGAAATTCTTAAAAGTATTATTTCATACTTTTGAAAGCTTCTTTATTTGTTAATTTTTTTCATTTTTTATTCTTTTTAGAGCTTTTTTTAAAGTCCGTCCTATTTAAAAAAAAATTTACGTTGAGTCATTGCGTGACAAGAAAAAGCAAATTTTTTTTTCTTTAAATTTTTAAACAATAATTGATATAACTGATGCTATAAATCATGATCACATCAACGATGAAGATAGCTACAGCGTGTTTTATGTAATATATGATTCTTTTATTCTTTATGATTAAGATATCATAAAGTTAAAAAAAATAGAAGGAAGAAAAAATAAAAAAAAGGAAAGAGGAGAGCCAAGAGGCAGAAAAAAGGAGAGAGAGGAAGAGGAAGAGGGGGAAAGAGAGAGAGAGAGGGGGGGGATAGCAAGAAAGAGAGGGAGGAAGAAAGGGAGGAAGGGTAGAGGGGGAGAGGGAGAGAGAAGGGAGAGAGGGAGAGCGAGAGAGAGAGAGAGAGAATTAGTGAGAATAAGAAAAAATGGCTGCAAAATGCGAAAAGAGACAGAATTAGGACGACAGGATATGAATTTAAGAGAATAGATGAGAATAAAATTGAATAATAGGACATGAACAAAAATCAGAGAGAATCAGAGAAGATAAAAAAGAATGGGAGAAATAAAGAGAAGACAATGAGCGAAAATAAAGCATTATGAGTGAGAACAAATAAGAATAAAAAAGAATGAGAGAAGGTAAAGCAGTAAAATGCAATAAAATTAGAAAAATGATGCAGAATAGATGAGAAAGAAGGAAACTATACAAAGACAGTGGAAGGAGACTACATAAAGATAGTGATGGAAAGAACGTAATTGAGAGTGAATCAAACAAATTAAATAAAACAAAATGAGATAAAATGAGAGAGAATGAGTAAGAATGAAAAAGATTGAAAAAGTACAAGGGAGTCTGAAAAATAAAATAATATGTGATTAATTAATAAGAGAGGGAGAGGGACTTTTGGTGTAGGAGGCGGTGGAAGCGGGTGGTTAGCAAGCGCGATAGAGAGCGAAAAATAAAGCATAGAGTGAGATTAGGAGTAGTAGCAGAGAGGAGAGTAGTGGTGGAGGGAAGGGAGAGGTGGCGAAGGCGGTGGAAGTGGTGGCGAGAAGCAAGGAAGGGTAGAAGAGGAGATGTTAGTTAGTAACGGTGTGTGGTCAGAAAGAGGTTAGGGACACCTTAGAGAAAAAGTGAAGTTTGGCAGGCGGTTGAGAGGTGGTGACATCGCGGGTGAAGAGTAAGAAAGGCTGAGAGAACAGGTAGTGACATCTCGGAGAGAGAAGGGAAGGAGTAGGGCGGCGGTAGATTTGAAGCGAGATAGCGAGAAAAGGAGACGATAGAATAAAGAAGGTGAGAGGAAGGCAGGGGATAAAAAGGAGAGTAGAGGGGATGAAAAAGGAAATTGAGGGAAAGGATAAAGCGGATATGGATAATTATTTTAAAAGAAAAGGAGAGGAAGGGGGAAGAGGAGAAAAGGAAAAGGCGTTTAAAAGGAGTAGGAAAATGGTGAGATCGCCAGAGGGTAAAGAACAGATGATAAGGATAATGAGTAAAATGATGGAGGAAATACGGAAATTAAAGAAAGAACAGAAAGAGAGGGTAGAAGGTAGAAAGCAAGAAAGAGAAAGAAATGATAAAAAATGAGATTAAGAAGATGAGGGCGGATGTGGAAGAAAGAAAGGTGAAATGGCAGAAGGAAAGGGAGGAATTGAAGAAGGAGATAGAAGAGTTGAAAGAAAGACTGGAGAGTATAGAGAAGGAAAAAGATGGAAGGAAGGAAGGGCAGGGAGAAGTGAAAGAGGAAGGAAAGTAAGAGATAGGAAAAAGAGATAAAGCAATGGAAGTGAAAGTAAGAGAGCTAGAAAGGTGGGGAGAGTTAGAAGAGAGAGACAGAAGGAGAAACAATATAGTAGTAAAAGGGGTGGAGGTGGAAGAGGGAATGCTAAAAGAAGCGGTAGAGAAGATATGGCTAGATATGGGGGTGGAGGGAGAAATAGAGGAGGTAAAAGAGATAGGAAGTAAGACGAAGAAAGAGAAGAAAATGGTTTTAATTAGGTTAAAAGATAGAGAAAGAAAAAGAGAGGTAATGCAGAGGAAGAATGTGTTGAAAGGAAGGATGGAAAGAATAGAGGATGACATGACCTTGAAGGAAAGAAAAATGTAATGGAGCCTGTAGAGGATAGCTGAGAAGGAGAGAAGGAATAGGAGAAGAGCTTGGGTAAAGTACGGAAAGATTTGGATAGAGGGGAAGTGGTGGAGTTGGGATGAGGAAAAAGAAGTGAAAAAGAGGTAAAGTAGGGGAGAATGGGGAAAGGGGGAAGAAAGGAATGCAGGAGAAAGGAGGAGGAGGGGAAAGAACAGGAAGGAAGCCTAAAGATAGGCTTTTGGAATGTAGCGGGAGTGAAGGAAAAACAAGAAGGGTTTTGGGAAAGGATAAAAGAGTGGAATATCGTGAGGTTGGTGGAGACGTGGCTGGAACAGGAGGAATGGGAGAAAATGAAGAATAGGGTGCCAAAGGAGTTCAACTGGAGTATACAGGGTGCAAGGAAAGAAAGAGTTGGAAGAAAAGGAAGAGCAATAGGTGGAATAATGATGGAAGTCAGAAAAGGGTTAGAAGAGGAAGAAGAATGGGTGGAGAAGGAGAGTTCAATGATTAGAGAAGTAAGATGGAAGAAGGAGAAATGGAGATTGGCAACAGTTTACGTAAGCGGCAACTTGGATAAGATGATGGGTAAGATAAAATCGGTAAAAGAGGGGGAAGGGAGAGAGGAGAGATGGATATTGGGGGGCGATTTCAATGCGAGAACAGGGGAGAAAGGAGCGCTAGAGGATGGAGAAGAGGGAGTTGTTGAAAGAAAATCAAAAGATAAAATGATAAATAGGTAGGGGGAAGGGCTGATTAGATGGATGGAAGAGGAAGGATGGGAAATTATGAACGGAGCAAAGGAGGGAGATGAGGAGGGGGAGGTGACTTTTACAGGAGGAAGGGGGGAAACAGTGATCAATTACGCAATAGGAGTTAGAAAAGCTTGGGAAAGAGTGACAAGATTGGAGATGGGGTGTGAGGTAGATTCGGATCACCAATCAGTAGCAGTACGGGTGGACAAAGGGGGGGGGTTGGTGAGAGGAGAGGGACAATAGCGGAGGGAGAGAGGTGGGTTTAAAAGACGGACTGGTCGAAAGAGGCAAGAGAGGAGTTTAGAAGAAGGACGGAGGAGGTAGAAATAAGTAGGGGGGCAATAGATAAAGAGGTCGAAAAGTTGACAAAAAGAATTAAGATGGAAGTAAGGGTGAGAAGAGTAAAAAGAGGGGCAGAAGGAAAGGGAGTATGGTGGGATGGGGACTGTAGGAAGAAGAGGGAGGAGGTAGAAAAGTTATTAAGAGACTGGAAAAGAGGGAGAAAACACAAAGAAGATCATAAGAGAAGAAAGAAGGAGTATAAGGAAATGTGTGAGGAAAAAGGAAGAAAAAAGGGAAATCTGCTGAAAGAGGCAAGAGAGGCGAGAACAGAGAAGCAGGTGTGGGAAGTAATAAACAAGGAAAGGAGAAGAAGGGTAGAAATTAATAAGGAGATAACAATAGAGGAGTGGGATAAATACTTTAGGGTGATGTTAGAAGGAACGGAATACAAGCGAAGGCTTGGAGAAGGAGAGGAGGGAGAGTAAGGGGCGGAGGGGGAAGTGGAGAAAGAGAAGGAGATAGGATGGGAGGAAGTAGAGAGAGTGCTGAAAGGGCTGAAAAAAGGTAAAGCGGCGGGAGAGGACGAGATAGGAAATGAAGTGTGGAGTTATGGGGGAAGTGGTTTAAGAAAGGCGTTATGGGAAGTATGCAGGAGAGTATGGAAAGGAGAGGGTTTTCCAGAGGCGTGGAAGGACGGAGTAGTCGTTCCGATAGCGAAAAAGAGGGGCAAAAGAGGTGAGTGAGCATAGAGGGATTACGCTGATGCCGACGGCGTACAAAGTGTACGCGTCGATATTAGCAAATAGGTTGAGGGAAGAGATGGTGGAGAAGGGGATGATTCCAGAAAGCCAAGCAGGGTTTAGGAAGAGGAGAGGAGTGGTGGACAACCTTTACACACTGAATTATGCGATAGGGAAGCGATTAAAGAGGAAAAAGAAGGTAGTGGCTGCTTTTGTCGATCTAAGGGCAGCATTTGATTCAGTGGACAGGAGGGTTTTGGGAAGATGTCTGAAAAAACCATGGGTGAGTGAAAGGTTGGGAAAGAGGATCATGGAAATATACGAGAAAACAAAGAGTGTAGTGAGGGTGGAGGAAAGATACGGAAGGAAATTTTGGATAGCGAGAGGGGTAAACGGAAAAATTAACAGAGCCGATCAGGATTTAAACTCGAAACCTTTCATTTTCTACCTTCGTAGTCTGTTACTGTGTGTGTCTTGACAATTGCTTTACCCCACATAGCAAAATGTTGGCAGTATGCCGACAGCATGCCAGTATTTATCTCATAATTTCGCAGCAAGATCTTATGCTGTGTTTTTTATTCTATTCGATTTGATTTTTACTACCTTATAATCTGTTTTATCAATAAGAATGCCAGTTTACGTTGCATCTCAATTTTATATTTAAATATAAAACTGCATTATGAGAAAAATAAAAACAAAGAAAAATTTAATTAAATAGTTTTAGGACGTTACAAACATGTAAAATGATCTAATATTATCAATAATATATTCACTATTATTTAAACTGTACAATTAGTAAAAGAAATTGGGTAAATTTTATTTTTAATAATTGCTTTTGAATGATTCGTTTTTAGCAGATTTTATATATAAAAATCAATAAATTTATGAAGTATGGGTTTTTACGTCTTTAATTATATAAGTAAATTAGGTCCTCATCAGCATAATAATATGATATGATGAATTTTTTTTAACGATAGGTTTAAACGATGGTTGCTGTAACTTCCGCAAATTTTAAAATATCGAGATAAATTTTTTTTTTAATAATAGAATATCATGTATTTAAAAATTTTTTTTGAATTTTTTGAGAAATGTTTATTTTCGCTGTAACTTCCGCAAATTTTGAGATATTGGTCTGTTTCAAATTCCATTAAAATTTTCAGTCTTTTCTACCCCTATTTCATATATAACTCATTAAGATTTGGTTGATTAGATCTAATTTTGTAAAGTTTTTATGTTTGTACGCATTCTCTGATATTTAAACATCTGTATCTCATGAAGTAATAAACCAAATCTCTCTTAATGAATTATATTTGAAATAGGGGTAGAAAAGACTAAATTAAATATAATTAGAAAATTACAGTGTATTGATACTATACGATAATCTTTCATTAGTAAATGTTCAAAGAACGTTCTTTTCTATTTTCCGACAGATAAATTTTTAATTAAAAAAAATGGTGCAAATTAGAAATTTGCACGTTGCTTCCTCATCATTTCAAAGAGAGGAAATTAGAAATTAGCACATTGCTTAATCAACATTTAAAGACGCACACACATAAGCTTCCTCTATGAGGAATCTAAAATAATAAATAGTAATTGCATTAAATAAAATACAATAAGAGGAACTTTGTGTGTGTCTTTAAATGTTGATTAAGCAATATGCTAATTTCTAATTTGTACCATTTTTTTTTATTATATTGTATATATAAAATATTGTACTAGATATGATCATTGTTGTATTAGTTGTTCCACTGTACTGGAAAAGTAATGTGTAACAATTAAGTCTTAAGCTACAACTACATCTATCGTAATGTTCACCGTAAGCGATCGTAACGCTCATCGTAATCGCTATCGTAAGCTCATCGTATGAGTTGATTCAGCTTGAACTCTTTACGTAACTTGTCAGCTTTCTCGACGTGTGAAAAAAAATGTGTTTATAGATATATTATACATAGATATACGGTTTATATACGACGGCTTCATTGCTTACGACCACGATCAAAGCGTTACGATAGATGAGTTGTAGCTTTAATAATGATAAGGTCCACCAATGGCGATCATGAACTCATTTATATACATATATATTATAAAAGCTTCACGTTTCGTCAGAGTACACTTTTGAAATATATTAATTTCGCAACACGTATCGATGGTTTTTCGTAATTAATACTTCCATTTTTTAAATAAATTATTTATAATATTTACGTCATTCACAACTTTATTTATAATATAAATGAAAAATGTAGAAAGAATTAATGTAACTTTAAAAAAATTGATATTAACTGTATTTTTTCTAAGTTTTCTTAATTTAATGTGCTAAAAGGGATCATGAAATTTAATTTTTAAGTAATAATATGTATAATTAATGCTATAATTTATAATTATTTCAATAATAATATAATTATAACTATAATAAAATTATAAAGAAATTTATTTGTTGTGTACAATTGTTACATTTTTTTTACAATCAAGGTTTTATAAAATAAAGAAAAGAAGAAGAAAAGAAATAAAACTTAAAAAAATTAATTTTGATCGAGAAGTAGATGTGTCTTGAGTCGATATGTATCGCGCTGTCGATATGTATTATTATACTATCACTTTTCCGCGCGAGAGTGGTTGGTTCATTAAGATGTCGGCGAGTTCGATAAATAAAGAAATAAAGAAAAACAAAGAAATAAAGAAGAATAAGTAAATAAATAAATAAATAGATAAATATAAATAAAAACAAAATATTAGAGATAGTAAAAATAAAAAAAAGGATGGCGGTAGAAAAGATTAAATAAAGAATGGAAGAAGAGATAGTGAAGAAAAAGGGAGAGCGGGAGAAGGAAAAGCAAAGGAGGTATAGTGGGATAAAGAATGTGAAGAGTAAGGTGGAAAAAAGAAATATGGGAAAGAAAGACGAATATGTAATAGATTATCTTTCGATAAATAAAGAAAAAAATAAGAAAATTAATAACAAAGAACGAGTATGTGATAGATTATCTTTCAATAAATAAAATAAAAAATAAAGAAAATTAGAGGTAGTGGTGGAAATATTGAAAAAATGGAAGAAGAGATAATTAGTGAAGAAAAAGGAAGAATGGGAGAAGTAAAAGCAGAGGGGATAACAAATGTGAAGTGTAAGAAAAAAAAAGAAAAATAAGAGCCGAGGAAGCGAAGTGTGATAAGTCTTATGCGAGAAGTAAAAAGAAAGAAGAAAACAAAATATGGGAGAGACAGATGTGTGAAGTGAGCGGAGAGAAAAAAAGAAACAAGTGGTGGCGAATGGACATTGGCACAGTGGATGAGAAAGGGAATACATTTTAACGGAGAGAAATGGTGATGTGGGACGAGTGTTTTAAGGTGAATGGAACGGAAAAAGTTTGGACGTGAAAGCGCGCGCGTTAGCGCGCGCTGCGTGCTAGTCTATAATAAAAAAGTCATGGAGACGCGAGAAGTTGTTGTTTGGAGTCGAATATCTCGCACGTAGTGTTGCCGCTTTTCCGTGCCGGTGATTGGCCGGTCGAAGCCGGGCGATCGAGATTGCGGCGAGATTGAATAATATGTTGTGACGGAATGATAGTTCGTGTCATGTGAGATTAGTAGTGATAGTTTTCAAATTTATTGTTTATTATTAATGTGGTGTGAAAGATAATGCGTGAGATCGGTGTAAGAAGGTAAAACGTGTATCGATATCATCAGTTAGTACGAATGACGCTAATATTGCGATTTAGTGCGATGCGATAGTGCGAACTGTCACGGTTCGTGTCGAGTGAGGTTAATGTGGTTCTAAATTGTCTATTGTCTATTTGTCTTTTTATATTATATATATATGTTGCAGTGTGTAATATGTTCCGTTTAACCAGCGGGAGAGGGAGAGAGAGAGAGAGAGAGAGAGAGAGAGAGAGAGGTCCTATTAAACTTTTATTGTCTTAGCATTGCGATGCTAGGTATCGCGTTGCTTGAGAATTTGAGAGAGAGAGAGAGAGAGAGAGAGAGAGAGAGAGAGAGAGAGAGAGAGAGAGAGAGAGAGAGAGAGAGAGAGAGAGAGAGAGAGAGTTTGGTTTTTTCTTTGAAGAGTAAAGTGCCTTTAACGTTGCATCGAAAACTTCGTTTATTAGGTAAGTTGGTAACGAAAGGTATATTTGCTTCATATATGCTATGTTTCAATATTTATTGCTTTTATTAAATATCTAAAGTACACGTAATAGTAATTATAGATTTTAATATGGATAATAATTATTGAAACATAGCCACATTTAATCTTGCAATCTTATATTTCATATGTAAGTAGGTGTAAATAATAATTTTTATGTTATTTTGCAGTATATTGTATCACGTTTAGCTAACGAGACAATTCTTACATAGTACAGATGTAATATTGAGTAAGTTCAGTAATAAGAAGAAAAAGAGAGTGGGTAGAAGTTTCATTTCTCTCGAAAGGTTGAGGTAAAGCAGTATACATATTATTATTTACATCAATTTACATATGACATTAGATTATAAGGTTAAGTATGACTGTGTTTGATATTCATTTTTTGTACTGAAAATATATAATTATTCTTACATACACTTTAGATTTTAATACGAGCAATGGATACTGAAATGCAGTAAATTCTATGAAGTAATTTTTAACTCAATTAACCTTTTCTCATTGCAGTAATTACATAATTTTAAAAACAGAGAAAGAGGGAAGTTTTGTCCTTTTCTTAGAAAATCCAGATGCTTTGAACGCTGCAGAAAGAATAATGCATACGTTATACATATAAGCATATACAGTATTTGAGGATATTGAAGATTGACTTTACACAATCTGAAAAACGCATTAAATTGGCCAGCATTTTCGTCACTATTGTCTATTATGGCAAGCAATACATTCCATGTATGGATGCTTGGGGGCGATGCATTGTCGATTTTACGCTAAAGGTCTCGCCGCTCTGATAACAGGTAAGACGCGAAATATTGTATATTTAAAACGCCGATAACATGAAGCATAATATATTATATGACACCATAATTTTTTTTACATAGGGCTTTAGCCTAGGAGGAGGACGATGATAAAGTGAAGAGGAAGGAGCAACGTAAAGAACGCAAAGAAAAAGAACGAGAAAAGAAACGTGACGAAGATGATGGCAAAGGAAAGTGGGAAACCGATAAAGGCGGCGTGGCTATTCCCTTCGAGAAACTGAAGATGTTTGCCAAGGACGCAGAAATTAATATTGGTGCGGTATTGAAAAAACTTTCTGTCGGTATGTATCATGTTACAAACTTACGATAAAATTAAACAAAGTCTACACTCATTTACGTCTTCTTTTTGATTAATTAATATTCAGTTATTATAAAGATTATAAAATGGTAAAGGGTTATACATATTTTAAAAGTTTAAACAAGTTAATAAGAAAATATTCAATTTTTCAATGTTTTGTTCAATTGTATTATGTGCACTTAATTTAGTACACATTGGTTGATAAAGTATAATTTAAAATGTGTCTATACTTTGTGTTAATACTGATTAGAAATGCGACCTGATTATGCGATTTTACTGTTGTATCTTTATCGATTTAATTTCTACGAGTTAATTTTCGATTTTATTATGTATTCTTTCAAAAATAATAAGATAATTTTATAATTTTGTTTATACATGTTCTATTTTGCTATCTTATGTATAAAAAAATGCATATCGTAATTACTAATCTTGCGTTCGATTTCTCCCGCTGGAAAGTGGGAATCTATTGTTAACGTGATGTACACTATAGATTTTCATTATTGACGCTTTATAGTTTACGCTACATACATTATACATCTTCGGTTCCAGTGGGAGAAACCAAACGTATCTTAAATAATTACGACAAAATAATGTAAATATCTACATTATTATTGTAAGGAATTCATGTTTAACAATAATTTGCAGGGAAAGGCCAAAGAGAACATCGGTCTCATCCTCCTCGTATGCAGCAGAGCAATAAGCCTAAAGAAGCTCTGGTTAATGGTACAGTGGCTGAGCAACTACGTTGCGTTGTCGCTAATCGTCAATTGCTAATAACGTTGCTATGTTATACCTGATGAGAGTTGTTAACTCCCAGCATGTAACATGATGCATACCGACGCAAGGACTACACGATTATGGAACGCGGCATGATTAGTCTACGCTCGTTGTTAAGACTGTTTGCTACCGACATAAGAATACGGCAATTGTTTAAGTAATCGTCATTCTCCTTAAACAAATTTAAGGGCACAATATTAATATTTATGCATGGTTTAGTTTAATGATGGTAATTACAATGTCATGTTTGATATACGGATACATTCATTGGGAGATAGAGGAGTAGCATTTGGTAGAGAATTCCCCGATTGTGAAACTGTGCCTCATTTTTGTACCAAGCTCCTAACTTACGTGGCAGTGCTTGGATGTACCGTATGGTATACCTTGGTTACTCATTAACGTTTAACGATCTAATATTAGGCTAGATAACGCGCGGCTCATACAATTATCGCTCTGGATAGGTTTTTTATCTAGATATGTCGCTCAGTACTTACACAATATATATAATTTGGTATTTGCAGTGTGATGTTCTGATATCGTTCTGATATCGAGTTTATTTAATTTAGCTTAATAGAGTTTTAATCCGATAGGCAAATTATTCAACATACTTTTCACGAATGTTCCGTATTGAGGTAAAATATGTATATTGTTGCTTTGATACTTTATCACTTTATTACTCGATCCGATAATCTCGTGGATTACTTTGATATGCGCTATCGGAGATGATTATAAAAATCGAAAAACGAATGCGATATAACTAAGATGCAACTCGATGCGGTACAAGGAAAATGGATTTTCGTTGTTATTTAATCGTAACAATGGTAGCTGCAATCTCCAAGAAATTCTGGTTCAAAGGTATTCTCAATAATGTTCCTTTCTATTTACATGAGAAAATTGAGTTTTTGATTTATGATTATTAGAGTTATTTAACAACACTAGATTTTTACGTTTCAAAGCTGTGTTAATTAATAGCATCATGATGATGGCGAAAATGACTTGTTCAATTCTAACATTCTTCTAAACTTTAGGATTCGATATCGAGTTTTTTTCTGCATTGTTTCGCGTGATTTAAAAAGAAAGTAAACGTATACTTAGTAATACCAATGTATGATGTGCTAGAGAGAAAGAATGATACATGTTTTATGATATCTAGCTAAAGTGCAGACTTAGCGCATACCTTTATTACTATAATACTACTCAGTCGAAATGTGGATATCTGAACAAATAAACTAGCTTTACTATACTAAGTTATAAAATAGATATGACCAATTGTTTTAAATTGATTATCAACATTTATTAAAAATCAGTTATCAATTTAAAACAGTTGTTTCTTCGGATATGACAACAACTATAATCAGACGTGTTTTATGAATTTTGCAAAAACACATGGCGGTTGATGCAATATATCGACACCTAACAAAACAGCTGTCATTTTATCTGAATATTCGTATAGCAGCCAAAAAATTGAGATATCCCTCAACCTGCTTGTTTCAGATACATTTGTATTGATTGTAATTTGTGCATAATTTAAGAATAAAACATTTCTGTACATAAACGCAATTGGTACGATAAACCTTTCTCTTAATATAAATAATGTGACACATTTTATTTTTTTGTAAAATTGTAGAAATAGTATCTCTTCCCTCTGCCTCCCTTGCTCACTTAATAATTATACACGCGGGGGTATACTCAAGTAGTTAGATTGAATTTTTTCAATTAAACTTGTTTAATTTTACATTCTATTTGATTAAATCTAATTAATTTAATAAATAAAACTTGCATGTTAGTAAAAGAGTGTTATATTAATTAAAGAAAACATTTGTACGACACAAATTGTAATGATCTTTCTTTATTCAGGAAAAACATTGAACGCGATTATTTTTGCATGTATATATATATATTTTGTCCAGTAAATAAGGACTACTCTAATATATATATATATATATATATATATATATATATATATATATATATATGTAGGTATATATAGGTATATATATATATATATATATATTACGACTTACGACATCCATTGTAAACCCGGCCAAATAGCTCTGTGAACATGAGGCTGGATTTTCAAGGAAAGAAATAGCAGAATGAAATAATAGTAGAATTATTTTGATTTAGCCCTGTAGAACTAAAACAAGTATTACAAGGCTAACCAATCAAAATGATTCCGTTATTATTCCGTTCCACTTTTTCTTTTTTTATAAGGAATATAAGGATCCAGCCTGAATCAGACCGCGATCATAATAAAAGCAAAATGGCGAATAATCGCGATAAATCGATATATTTACCGTTAATGTCACCTTTCTGATTATCTAGGATTCTATGCACAACTTGCTTCGTGTGTGTCACAGTCAAATTGTCAGTAAAAATTTTAACAATTTCATTTTTGCAAGTTGAAGTTAAAATTAAAGAAGAAAGAGAGAAGAAGATAAAGAAGAAAAAATAAATAGCGTTACAAATAAAAGTAATGTACGTATATTATATTGTGTGTAATATTAGGTGCTTATATCAAAACTTAAATAATTGTCACTTGTGACGTTGTCCTATCCTTTTTGACAATTAATGAATAGTAAAGACAGAATGACGTCACAAGTGAGAATTATCTGAGTTTTGATGTAAATGGAAAGCATTTATTAATGTACTCTTAATAATGATGTATATATGTTATGGGCGAAGTTTGCATGGTATGCAATATTAATATAGTTCGGACAATATTAGCATTAAATCACGTATTTATATATACTGGCTCATATTCTCAATTTTCTTTTAGCGATAAAAAAGTGCGCTTTTATTTCTAAGATGCTATAATATATGTAACATGAACTATAACATTTCAGAAATAAATGCGCGCTTTTATCGATAAAAAAGAGTTGAGAATATGGACCGATATCAGAGTCTCCGATTAATGTGAGCCTCATGATTAAACTCACTCTTCGTCTCTTTCTAAGGGGAACAGTTAGAAAGAAATGCAGAGTGAGTTTAATCGGAGGATCACGTTAATCAGAGACTGTGATATCGGCCCTATATATGTATATTGTACATAACCTGGGCAATGTTGATACCTATATTATGCGAACTTCGCCCGTATATATCAGGTATATATATCAGGTAAATCAGGGATTATATTCTCGAGCTTGGTGCCCTATTCTCGAAAAATATCGCATACGATATTTTATAAGAATGTCACTAGAAAAATCACACTTTGCAAGTGTGCTATTGGTTGCAGAGTGTGATATTCATGACATATCGTATGCGATATTTTTCAAGAATAGGGGCCCTGTCTTAATAATTTTCGTATGCGACTTTCTATTTGAAAAGCATTGAATTTTGCATGCGAGTTTCATGAAAACGATTCAAGAATAGGGCTCATTAGGCACGTTCAGCAGACACAACTGTTGAGTTCGTCTTATCAACACACTGCTTTGATTGGTTGGTTCTAAAAGTAAGAACCAATCACGTTCGACTGCTATTGAGCGGCTTGGTCTGCTGAACGCGGCCATTATCAACCCAGCGAGTAAATCAATTCGAGTCGATATATCGATATATGTATGTACGTGTGTGTAGTGTACTGCGCTCAGGCTGTAAGCAGCTGTAAGCTGTAAAGTCAGTTATAACCTAGAAATAGTGACGATCGTAATCATCGCTGCGTGATAGATAGTGAAATATATATTGACGACAGAGATCAAGGAGCTGTTCACACGAGGCGTTTCTGGCGCGTGGTTGCCGCGTGTAAACATTTGCATGAGCCGCGTGCTGTCGCAATTCGAGGCATCATTTATCATGTAATATAATATTTACGTTTTGAATGAATTGATACACCGTTTGTCTCGATTCTGATCAACTTGTTTTTAGGCATATCTGATAAATGAGTCAATGAGTAATACAAGATGCAAGTAAAAATATTATAACTGCCTACATGTATCAAGAATCTAATGATTGACCATACGTCCTTTAGAATTTAGAGATACTTTGGACGGCAGTGAAGATCGCGTTTGGGATTTACCGCCAAGAGGTGGTCATCAGGGAGAGTCGGTAATTCAGGGTATATAAGTGGCAGACAAGGTCGTCCTCCAACCTAGCATAGAGATCGTAGAGACGAACGTTGTTGTACTACCGATGACAAAGACACTGTTTTAAACAGCCAAGACGTTTCAAGTATTGATAGAGGTAATAATAATAATACTTATTGGTCGTGCGCGTGCGTGCATACGTGCGGGTGTGTGTGTGTGTGTGTGTGTGTGTGTGTGTGTGTGTGTGTGTGTGTGTGTGTGTGTGTGTGTGTGTGTGTGTGTGTGTGTGTGTGTGTGTGTGTGTGCGCGTGCGTGCGTGCGCGTGTATTATCCGATCGCTAATATTATGCAGTAGCTTCCTCTTTCTTTTTTCGCTCTTCCCCTTCTTTCTCTCATTTTTAAGAAGATAAATCTTGATAATTATTTTTTCTTTTTACTGTGTTATGATATGATGACTTTAAGTTTCAATGTAACAGAATTCATAAAGTTAGTATCTAAATAAAGAAAGAAGATAAATCTTGCTAATTATTTTTTCTTTTTACTGTGTTATGATATGATGACGTGATTATTATTGTATTATAAATAAAATGTAATTCCAGAATTTTTTGTTATTTTATCTTCTTATAAAATAAACGTTAGAATACGCGTGTAAATGGATGGGTGTGTGGGTGTGGATGGGGGTGTATACATATACATGTGATTGTAGATATGGATATGTGGGGGAGAATGCGTGTGTATGTATGTATGTGTACATACACACAAAACTTGTGATACTACTACAAGTACCGCATACTTAAATTAATGATTGCATGTAATGTATAAATTAACATTATATATAATATTTTAATTAATTAAACTGTTTTGATTGTAACATGAGAAATTATTTTTAAAATATTTCAACTTATTTCTAAGTGTATGTATTTACGTACGTTGCATGGCTGTTGTATTAGTTGAAAATTTATCACATACATGTGAAAAATGGTCAATTTTACAGATATAGTCAGCTTCAAGTAACACATTCATTTGTATCTGCTAAAATGCAAGCCATTGACAAAAATTTTATTCCCTCACAATACAAATATATTTATAGTATGTTACAACAAAAAATATATTACAAAATAGATAATTATATCTACTAAAGTATCTCCAATATCATTTTTAAGTTATAATTGATATATATATATATATATACAAATAAATATATATATATATATATATGTACAAATAACAATTTATGAAAATAACAATATATATACATATATATATATATATATATATATATATATATATATATATATAATCAGTTTTGTCTTAATACCTATTATCTTGAAAAATTTACATTTAATTTTAAAAATGTTCCAAATAAAAAATATTTATAATTCAGTATAAAGAATAGAGTAAGGAAAGCCATAGGATCTTTGTGTTTTATTATTTTTAATAGAAAAATATTATTTCAACCATAGTAAACTGCGCGCCGACAAATTGTCAGACTTGAACACAATTCTGGTTGAAGTAGTAAAATCCCCCTTTCCCCAATTAAATTGTTACGATTTATTTTATGATGCTAAGTATCTAAAAACTGTAAAGAAATTATTACGAAAAATATTACCTCAGCCAGGATTCTTCATACTGAATTTTAAATTCGCGGAGTCATTTGAATATTAAAAAATATTTATTTGGTTCTTCATAGAAGAAGCTTTGTTGTAGGATCAAAAATTTAGTTCCGAGTTTTCACGAGCAACGTGTTCAGAATATTCTAAAACATCTAAAAAAAAAACATATTTTAACAAAATATCTGTGTGCATATGTATGTATGTATGTATGTAGGTATGTGTGTATGTATATATGTATGTATATATACACTCATAATTTTAAAAGTACTTTATTAAAAAATACTTTTTTATAGTGCTTTGAAAAGCTCTCGAAGTAAGCTGTAAAAATATGCAATGAAAAATAGAGGTTTCAATGTTTTAAAAGTATGTGCGTGTGCACGTGTGCGCATTACGTGCGTGCGTGTATAATGTTAGAAATGTTGTGATAGCACTAACTTTCGTAATTTTTGAGATATCGGGCTTAATTTTTTTTAAAATGTAGAGTAAGAGAGATCGGGGCAAACTTGACATTGGAGCAAACTTGACACTAGGTTTTTTGCCAATTTAAATCTATTGTAGAAACTTGCCTTTTCTACTGTAAATGCGTTTTTATGTGCAGTATTATCAATGGAATTTGGTGACATTATGAGTTATGATGTAATTTTTAGTACGACATAAGCGTTTTTAATGGTGAAAAGTAATTTTTTTAATTTCTCGAAAATTTCTTTCATTGAGTTTTACTCTTGCAAACCTATATGTAAGTGAGTTTGACGGGAAATTTGATGCTCTATACGAATCCGATAATAGTTTTTGTATATTTTCAAAATTTTTATGTTTTTGTAGTGAAAAAAAAGTGAAAAATGAGGTTTGAGGCAAAATTGACACCACGCCATTTCATTAGCTCCTAATAACAAACGATACTTGTTATACAGCTATATGACTCATGATAAATGTATGTGCATGTCCGATCGCGAATTTACTTGCATAAATTAGTTTTTTAAACATGAGTTCAGATGAAAATAATTGAAAGTTCAACAAATTTTGTTTTCATTATTTCCAATAATTGTTTTACTTAATTCAGAATTTTTGTACTTTCCAAATACACGATAAACAATATATTTTTAGTTTCAGACAAAAAAAATAAGTTTTAGATCAAATTGTGTCGATCAGTCAAAGTGTTGTGTTTGTCCCAAAAATTTTCAATTTGAAAATTTGTCTTTGTATCACTTTTTCTTTCCTGGGAGCAAAACTAAGCGACATACAGCAAAACTTCTTTAAGCAATTTTGTACCTGAAGGAACACTCTTTAAATGTGTACCATTGAATTTGTATGAAAATTTTAATTAATTGTTGAAAATTGCCTCTGAAAAAATTGTGTTGAGTTTACCCCGGTCTCTCCTATCATTAAAGGAAAGTTGGTATTTAATTGAGCGAGAATCGGTAAAGGGATTCATTTTTTAAATAATATTTTGAATTTTTTTGGAAATATCTGTAGTAGCTCTAATTTCCGCTTTTGAGATATCGAGCTATTTATAATTCTATTATATTTTTCAGTTTTTTCTACTTCTATTTCATATATAATTCTTTAAAATTTGATTAATTAAACTCAGCTTTATAATATATACGATTAAAGGGAATCTACACACACACACATACATATACACATACACACACACACACACACACATACACGTACATCACACATAAAAAATGCGATTTTTTGACGTTTTAGAATATTCTGAACACATTGACATCGAAAACTAAAAAAACTTTTTTTTTGGTCTTTTCTACCCTTATTTTATATATAATTCTTTAAGAATTGGTAAATTAGACTCAGCTTTATATGTGATCAAAGGTTCATATATGAGGTTTACGAAAACAAAGCTTCTTCAATAAAGAAGCAAAAAGAGATTAAAATCAATACAGAGTTAATAGTGATATCTCTTTATAAGTCGCAGATTTTTATAATCTTAATTTTATCTTTTTAATAAAAGGGTTAAAGTAAAAATGCAATATATTTTATAGAAAGTTTTGTCTGTTTTATAGAAAGTTTGTTAATATATTTGTTCTTTTTTTTATTTTTCAGTTCCATCCGCTGGTATTTTTGGTGAAGGTGCAACTGTTCTCCTCTTAAAAAATATCTCCCAATTTGAAGGGGGATATATTCTCAAATTATTTATATATATTGTATTACCTTAATTTGTATAATAAAAATAAAAATAAAATAAAAATAACATTGGTTTTGACTTGATTTAAAATTGGCTTTGACTTGGATTAAAATTGGCTTTGATTTGAATTAAAATTGGCTTTGATTTGGATTGAAATTGACTTAGACTTTTATTGAAATTGGCTTTGACTTGGATTGAAATTGGTTTTGACTTGGATTAAAATTAGCTTTGACTTGAATTGAAATTGGCTTTGACTTGGATTGAAATTGGCATTGACTTGGATTGCAATTGGCTTTGACTTGGATTGAAATTGGCTTTGACTTGGATTGAAATTGGCTTTGACTTGGATTGAAATTGGCTTTGACTTGGAGTAAAATTGGCTTTGATTTGGATTGAAATTGGCATTGACTTGAATTGAAATTGGCTGTGACTTGGATTAAAATTGGCTTTGACTTGAATTAAAATTGGCTTTGATTTGGATTAAAATTGACTTTGACTTGGATTGAAATTGGCTTTAATTTGAATTGAAATTAACTTTAACTTTAATTGAAATTGGCTTTGACTTTGATTAAAATTGGCTTTGACTTTAATTGAAATTAATTTTGATTTGGATTGAAATTGATTTTGACTTGGATTGAAATTAACTTTGACTTAATTGAAATTAACTTTCATTTTGATTGAAATAGAAATAACATTGGATTTGACTTTATTTCAAATTGACTTTGATTTGGATTAAAATTGGCTTTGACTTGAATTAAAATTGACTTTGATTTGGATTGAAATTGACTTTGACTTGGATTGAAATTGGCTTTGACTTGGATTAAAATTGACTTTGACTTGGATTAAAATTGATTTTAACTTAGATAGAAATTGATTTTGACTTGGACTTTTTAATTAAAAAATTAGCTTTAACTTGGACCATTTAATTGAAATTGGTTTTGACTTGGAATATTTTTGAATTGACTTTGATTTATATTGTTGAATTGAAATTAACTTAAATTTAAATTATTAGATAGAAATTGAGTTTTACTTAAATTTTTATATTAAAATTAAAATTGACTTTGACTTGAATTATCAAATTAAAATTGTTTTTAATTTGTTAGATTGAAATTGACTTAAATAATTGAAGTAAAATTGATTTTAACTAAGATTGTTAAATTAAAATTGGCTTAAATTTAAATTATATTAAAATTAACTTTATAACTTAGATTATCGAATTAAAATTGTTCTTAATTTAGATTAGAATTTACTTTAATTAAAATTATTGGATTAAAATTATCTTCCATTTAAATTATTAGGTTAAAAATTGATTTTTTTACTTAGATTATTGCATGGAAATTAGTTTTGACGTGGATTGTTTAATTAAAATTAAATTAAATTTATTAGATTTAAATTGATTTTGACTTGAATTATTGAATTGAAATTGATTTTGATTTAGACTATCCAATAACAATTAACTTTATTTAACTTATTGAATTAAAATTGAATTTTATTTAAATTGTTAGATTGAAATTGACTTTGTTTTGGATTATTTGATTAAAATTGTCTTTGATTTGGATTTATTAGATTGAAATTGATTTTGATTTAAACTGTTAAATAAAAATTTTTTTACCTAAATTTAAATTGATGGATTAAAATTGATTTTTATTTAAATTATTAGATTAAAATTAGCTTTAATTTGAATTACTAATTTAAAATCGTCTCTAACTTGGATTATTGGATTAAAATTTACTTTAATTTGAATTGTTGGATTCAAATTTAATTTTATTGGAATTATTGGATTGAAGTTGGTTTTGACTTGTATTTAAATTTGTTTTAATTTTATTTATTTGATTAAAATTGATTTTTATTTAAATTATTAAATTAAAATTACTTTCAATTTTTTAAATTAATGTGAAACTAAAATAAAAATATATTAATATATAATTTTAAAAAAATTATTATAATTTATTCTATATTCATACAGAAAATATTAGAAGGCTAAATTGAAATTGATATTTACACTTGAAAAATTAATTTTGAGTCTAAATTAAATTTATTTTATAACAAAATTAAAATTATTTTTGAACATTTAAATATATTTTAAAACTGTTTTTACATAACTAAATTAAAATTACTTAAATAATAATTAACTATGCCTCGCAGAAAAGTAGTTCGAACAGTTGAAGAAGAAGAAGAATTTCAACGTAATAAACGAGAAAGAAAAGCAAAATCCCAGGCTGAAAGACGAGAAGCGAAGCGAATGATGACTAATAAAAACTGTCAATCTTTATCAAATACTAATGAGATTTATTCAAATATAACACAACCTTCTACAAGCTTTTCGGAAAATATAGTAGTAGATTATCATACTTCAACCATTTCATCTATGAAAGTAGTACATCCAACAACTGAAACAGTTACCACTACATCGCAAGCGTTTGATACATCAAATGTTTCTATGGTAAAAAATAGTAATAAAGTTAATGAAATAAATAATGGTATAAAATTAGTTAATGTTAACAACGATATTGAAATAATTCAAAACGTTCATAACTCAACTTTGGAAACTTTAAATAGCAATATTATTTCTTCCATACCTAGCACGTCAAATAGATTGATAAATTTGAATGATAACAGATTTGACGATTTAATTATTTTAAATAAAGTACCATCACAAAGTATTGTAACAGATGATAAAGCAGTAAAATCAAAATCAATTCTTTCTAATGTAATTGATAGAAATAGGAATGTAAAATGGCATGAAAAAACTCGAGCTTTAAAAAAAGGATACATAGACATTAATATTTCTCACGTTAATCAATTAAAAAATATTATAGAACATTACATAGGAGAAATGAATTTATGTTGTCAACATTGCGGTGCAAAACATTTTAATTCTGAAAAAGTAGCTAATAAAGGTAATTCGTTTAATGATTGCTGTAGTCATGGATCTGTTGAGTTAAATCCTTTGCCCCAACCTCCACATGAATTGTATGAATTGTTTATTGGAAATCATCCAAAATCAAAACATTTTTACAATCGTATTCGAGGATATAATAACATTTTTTCATTCGCATCTTTTAATGCAAATTTGTCAGACTTGAGCGCACAAAGACGTGGACCGTATTGTTTTAAAATTCAAGGACAAATTTATTATCAAATCAATACCGCGTTATATCCCGCACCAAATGAAATACCAAGTTATGGTCAACTTTTCATCATTGATAACAATGAAGCGACAGAGTGTCGATTACATCGAAATTCGAATCTCGATGAAGAAATTTTACGTTCAATAGATAATGTAATGCGTACGAATAACATTTTTGCAAAATCTTATCGAATGATGCACGAAGAAATTCAAGTGCAAACGACTGAAAATAACAGTATACCTGATTTACAATTAGGATTTTTAACAAAAAGAGGCATTGATCGTGGTCGATACAACGTTCAAAAGGTAAATGAAGTTGCAGCTGTCTTTTCTACTACGGCAGATGGTGAAATTCCGGAAACTTACGTGACAATTTATAATAAATGTAACAAGACATTACAACAAGTCAGTACAATAAATCCAAATGTAGAACCATGGATTTACCCATTATACTATCCGTACGGTAATCAAGGTTGGCATGGTAATTTACAACGCAGAGATAGTAATAAACGAATAAGTAGAGCTGCATACGTAAAATATCGAATAGCTATACGTGATAATTTTAATATTTTTGTCATGGGAAGACGATTATTTCAGCAGTGGCTTGTAGATAGTTATGTTAAAATTGAGAAGGACCGAATTAATTATTGTAAACAGAATCAAAAACAATTACGAGCTGAGACATATCAAGGATTAATTGATTATTTAGCAAACGCTGCCAATAATAGCGACGCTCACATTGGAAAAATGATTATACTTCCATCAACATTTGTAGGTTCACCTCGTAATATGTTGCAACATTATCAAGATGCGATGGCTATTGTTCGAAAGTATGGAAAACCAGATATCTTTATAACTATGACATGTAATCCAAATTGGCGCGAAATTAGAGAAAATTTACTTCCGGGTCAACAACCTGCAGATAGGCCAGATATATGTGCTCGTGTATTTAATATAAAGAAGGATTATTTGATTGACGTTATCGTTAGACAAAAATTTTTTGGTGAAGTTCTGGCATATGTTTACGTAATAGAATTTCAAAAACGTGGATTACCACACATACATTTGTTAATTACATTAAAACAAAACTGTAAAATATTAAATCCTGAAACAGTTGATAGATTTATCTCTGCGGAAATTCCTGATCCTAATGAAAATGAAAGTTTACACAATGTTGTTATGAAACATATGATTCATGGGCCATGTGGAGATTGGTGTCTGATAAATGATAAATGTTCGAAACACTTTCCAAAACCATTTCAACCTGAGACGACTATGGACGAAGATGGTTATCCGCAATATCGTCGAAGAAATAATGGATTGCTATATGAAAGACCTGGGCGGTACGTTGTTGATAATCGATACGTTGTTCCATTTAATCCAATGCTCTTACTTTTATTTAATAGCCATATTAATGTTGAAATAGTTACAAGTATACGATCTGTAAAATATTTGTATAAATATATTTATAAAGGTCATGACGCTGCATCCGTAATCATTGGAGAGAATATAGATAAAACAATAATTCATGACGAAATTCAAGATTTTATCGAAGCTCGTTATGTCGGGCCCGTGGAAGCATGTTGGCGCATTTTAAGCAAATCTTTGCAAGAAAAAAGTCACGCTATATTTCGTTTACCGGTTCATTTACCAAACGAACATAGTGTAATAATCGATGATAACATTAATAATGATGCGATAAGATCTGCTGTAGAACGAGTAACAATGTTGTTAGATTATTTTGAGTTAAATTCTCGAGATGAGGAAGCAAAACAATATTTATATAGTGATATTCCATCTCATTATGTATTTAAAAAAGTTACAATTAATGGCAGAACTATTAATCGTTGGGAGAAACGTCAAAGATACTTTAATTGTATTGGTCGTATGTATTCCATTAGTCCGTCTCAGATAGAATTGTTTCATTTACGTATACTTTTATTACATGTTAGAGGAGCTACGAGTTTTCAAAAATTAAGAACAGTTAATAACGAAATACATGAAACTTTCACCGCTGCATGTTTAGCATTAGGACTCATAGAAGATGATGAAGAATGGTATCGTGCAATGAACGAAGCCAAAGTTTGGATGATGCCAAGACGTCTTCGTAATTTGTTTGTACGAATTTCGATTCATTGTCAACCAGTTTATCCGAAAAAATTATGGGACGAGTTTAAAAAAGATATGTCAGAAGATTATATAAGACGATTTGGACCTATAATGGGAATAAAGAAAGCTTACAATTATATTGTCAATTTGCTTCAAATAGAAGGATCTAATATTACTAATTTTCCTGAAATGGAACAAGCAACAGAGGAACAAGTAACAGACAATGAAGAACAGATTGAGGAGGATACATTGATAGGTGTACGACAATATGAACAATTAAGTGTAGAACAAAAACAAATTGTTGATGTTATTTTAGAAGCAACAATAAATAACAATAATACTTACAATAATACTTGTTTTTATATTGATGGTCCAGGTGGTACTGGTAAAACTTTTATTTATACGACATTGTATTATTTACTTAAAAGTAGAGGAAAAGTAGTAAGTACCATGGCATTTACTGGTATTGCTGCGACATTACTTCCAAATGGAAAAACAATACACAAAGTTTTCGGATTACCTGTACCTCTTTTCGCCGATTCTACATCGAACATTAAAGTTCAGTCTAAAGAAGCTGAAAATTTAAAACTTGTGGATGTTTTTGTTATAGATGAAGCTCCTATGGCACCGCGTTATGTATTAGAAATAATGGATCGAACCTTACGCGATATAATGCAAAATGATTTGTATTTTGGTGGTAAAATCGTTCTTCTTGGTGGAGATTTTAGACAATTATTACCTATAAAAGAAAGAGCTACGCGTTGTGAAATTATAAATTTATCAATAAAATTTAGTACTCTATGGAAACAATTTAAAATATTTTCATTAACACAAAATATGAGAATTTTACCTCAAGAAAAAGAATTTGCACAATTTTTATTAAATTTAGGTAACGGATCTTTAAATGATCACTCAGATAATATTCATATTCCAGAAAAATGTGTAGCAAACGTTAACTCTGATATGATAAAAGATATGTATGGAGACATTATAACACATAAGCGATATAAAACTATGGCTAATCATGTTATATTATCTGCAAGAAATGTCGATGTTGATGAAATAAACGAAAAAGTAGTAAGTTTGTTGGATGAAACAACAGAGAGAGTTTATACAAGTGTAGATACTCCTGAAACGACTGGAGATAATGAAGATATACATGAAATAATTTTGACAGAATATCTTAACTCTTTAAACCCAACGTGTCTCCCACCGCATGAATTACGTTTGAGAAAATACACTGTTGTCATACTTATTAGAAATCTTAGTATCAATGAAGGTTTATGCAATGGTACCAGATTATTAGTTCTAGATTTAGATAATAACTTATTGCGTTGCGAAATTTTGACAGGTAACAAGACTGGAGAAATTATCTTTCTTAATCGTATCACTTTGTATTGCGAAAATGTATATCCATTCACTTTCAAAAGAAGACAATTTCCGGTGAAATTAGCATTTGCTATGACTATAAATAAATCGCAAGGTCAGACCTTTGACAAAATTGCAATAGATCTTCGAAAAGATGTTTTTAATCATGGACAATTGTATGTTGCATTTTCGCGAGTTCGTTCTTGGGATTCGTTAAAAGTTTATTTAAATAATGATAATTTATCTAACGAAGTAAAAAATTATGTTTATAAAGAAATACTTGATTAATAAAACGTAATGAATAACAAATAAGTAATAATATATGACAAATTAATGCAAAAAAATGGCAGAGTAAATAAAAATCCAAATAATAATTATGGAATGAATAATAACTCTTGATATCTTATGAAATATAACTCTTCAACTTTTAGGCAAATGCGATTAGTTATTTCCAATGGATTAATCAACGATTAAGTTAATCAGAGCTTAGTCGAAGTGGTCCTAAGAGCATAATTAACAAAAAGTCAACAGAAAGTTGACTTTCATAAGTCGACTAAAAGTCGACTTTTCGTCATGACAAAGTTGGCTTTTGTCTTTAAAAAAGTTGACTTCTCTGCTAAGTCAGTTTTGGTGCAAGTCGACTTCAAGTCGACTTAAAGACGACTTTTTGCTCTTAGGGTAATTCTGACTGGAATTGAAATTAACTTCGATTTTTTGATTGAAATTAGTTTTGACTTTGATTGAAATTGGTTCTAATTTAAATTGAAATTTACTTGGATTTTATTTTGACTTAAATTAAAATTAATTTTGACTAAAATTGATTTTGACTTTGATTAAAATTGGCTTTTATTCGAATTAAAATTAATTTTGACTTGGATTAAAGCTAATCTTAACCTGAACTGAAATCGGCTTTGACTTGAATTATTCTTTGTTTAATTTGGATTGAAATTAACTTTAACTTGGGTAGAAGTTAACTTTCATTAGGATTATTGGATAAAAATTTAATTTAAATGAATACAAAAGCTAAAGATAAGTTAGACGAAAATAAATTTAAAAAAAAAATTTATAAAAATTTAAAGTCAGAAAAAAAAAGAAAAAATTAGTTAAGAATAATCCAAATAATCCAAATAAGATGAAATAAAAAAATTTGAATAATATTATACAAGAAAAATTTAAAAGGAAATTATATATATAATTAATAATATAATAATAAACTATATGTTATGGAAAAATAGAAGTAAAAATTAATTTTAAAAAATTGAAAGAGAAAAAGGGAAAAATTTAAACAACGAACAATAATTATAAAAAAAGTTAAATTAAAAATCTCATTTTATATATTTGTAACAAAGTATTAAGAAAAAAAAGAGAGGAAGAAAGAAAGGGAGAAAAGGAACAGAGAAGAGAAAGAGGGATAAAGGAGAGAGAGAGAGAGAGAGAGAGAGAGAGAGAGAGAGAGAGAGAGAGAGAGAGAGAGAGAGGAAGAGAGGAAGGAGGGAGAGAAAAAAACAGAAAAAGACAGAAAGAAAAAGAGAGCAAGGTGAAGTAGAGAAAAACAGGGAAAGAAGAAAGGAGGGAGGGGGGAGGGGGGAAAAAAAGAGAGAAATGGGCAAAATCAAATAAAGAAGAGAGTCAAAAAAAAGAAAGCAAAGAGGAAGAGAGAGGGAGAGAGAGAGAGCAAGAAGAAAAGAAAAAAAAGACATCAAAAAGAGGTAAAATCTTTTAATGACATTAAATTTATATATATAATAATCATTTCTTATAAATTTCCTTTTAACAAATTATTTGGAGAGAAGAGAATTAGTTTTTTTTTTACAAATTTAACTTTACCTATTAATTAATAAAAATTGATACTATGTTGTACCTTCTTGATTTATTTGTTGCAGGACATTACTGTTTACTGATACATCTTCAAAAAAATTTAACAGAACTGTCATTATTTATGCACATTTCTTTTGGGATGATTAAAAATTAAAGCAGAAAAGTAAATAAATACCAGCCAAATGAGTTCCGACGAGGTAAGTTTAAACTATTTTTTTATACATATTTACATATACATATAGATATACGTATATGTATATGTAAATATGTATATGTAAATACATATATGTATATGTATATCTATATGTATATGTATATGTATATATGGAGGGGTTAAAGCCATAGTGGTGTAAGTCAATTTTTTTGACCACTTTTTTTTTCTTCTTTTTTCAACATATCTGCATGTGTAGACTGCATCTATGAACTAAACTCGATAGGTTAAAAAAAGTGACTTACACCACTATGGCTTTAACCCCTCCATATACATATAGTCTACATACATATACTTATGGTAAAAACATTGTTCATTTTATATAATTTTATAGATTTATACTTACGTACAAAGAATTTTTAAAGGGACAAAAGCTTATTTATTATTATATCAAATTATGTTCAATTAAACATGATTATATATGTATAAATCATTTTTTTCCTTCAGAAATTTTTTCAATAAAAGCATGTGTAAATCTATAAAACCATATAGAATTTTGTTTTAAATTATATTTTATTGATGCATTTATATGAAAATGTATTCGATAATTTATCAGATAACAACTCAGGATCTTCAAGCTCCAGTAGTGGCTATAGTTCCAGATTAAACTCCTTTTCAAGAAGTTTATTCTATAGTTCTGTCAGCTCTTCAGCCAGTTCCAGAGATCGAGAGAGAAAGAGAAGTTATAGCAAAAATGCTGATGTCTCATCGAGACATGACAATAAAGAGAAGAATAGGGATAAAGAAAGAGAGAGGGAAAGGACAGAGATCGTTGAAAAAGAAAGGAGGAAAGGAAACAATGCTATTTCCGAAAAAATTAAACAAAAAGGACGATCCAGGTATTGTATCTGTTATAAAATTAACTCTTAATTTTTTTTGTTTATATTTTGTTTATATTTAATTATTAAGTTAATAGTTGTTCGATGACCGATTGTTTTATCGTTAAGCTATACAATATTTTGAATTGTATTTTATTCATGCATTTATATGAAAATGTATTCGATAATTCATCAGACAACAGCTCAGGATCTTCAAGCTCCAGCAGTGGCTGTAGTTCTAGATCAAGCTCCTCTTCCAGTAGTTCATACAGTAGTTCTGTCAGCTCTTCAGCCAGTTCCAGAAATTTCGGGAGGAAGAGAAGTCGTAGCAAAAGTGCCGTGCCTCACGGAGATATGATAATAAGGAGAAGGAAAGGGACAAAGAAAGAGAGAGAAAAAGGGATAGGAACAAGGATAAAAATCGTAATAAAGAAAGAAAGAAAGAAAACAATGCTATTTCCGAAAAAGCTAAACAAAAATCAACGATCCAGGTATCGTATCTGTTATAAAATTGACTCTTTTTTAATTTTTTTGGTTTATATTTAATTATCGAGTTAATAGTTGTTTTTTAATTTTACAGATCTCCTTCCCTACATAGAAAGCGCAGAGAGCGTTCACCGATTCCTAGACTAACAAAAATACACATCGGTCATCTAATACGGAACGTCACCAAAGACCATGTCGTACAAATATTTCCGGCATATAATCAAATTAAGATAGTTGACTTTGTTTTAGATAAGTTTCATCCCAATCAGTTATATCGAATTTGAAACTCCGGATGAAGCCGAAAATACTATGAAACATATGGACGGAGGTAAAATGCGATTCATATCGATTTTGTACTTAATAGACTATTTTATGATCATGTTAACGCATCTCGTCTATTCACAGGACAAATATATATATATATATATATATATATATAGATGGCCACAGGAAATAACGGTTGCTCCAGTATTATTACCAAAGCCCCGACTATTGCCAATGCGACGCATGTCACCGGATATGGGAAACGCGCGCCACTACGATGGGGTGGTTAGTGATAAGAACACCCCGCCACGTTATCGCAGATGTAGATGTTTGTCGTTCATGAATCGTCGTAGAAGCTCTCGATCACCACAGCGCAGAATAAAAACTCGGTCGCGGAGAGAGAGAGAACTTATCAGGAAATCCTCGATATTGACGTACACCGTCGTTACACAAGATCCAGCTCGAGTAGTTCTCGATAATGTTTTTTTTTGTTTTCTTATAGAAGAAACTGTTTTCATGAAAAAAAATTTTTGGAGTTGCCGCTGCTAATGTGTTCAAAATGTTTTAAAACGTCAAAAAATTGCATTTTTAAAAAGTGTCTGTGTGTGTGTGTGTGTGTGTGTGTGTGTGTATGTGCGTGTATGTACAGATTTGATGTCCGTGGTTGCTCTAACTTCTGTAATAAAATGTAAAATGATGCAGTTTTTTTCAACGATAGAGCATCATTTAAGGAAGGATGAGATTGTATTTGATGATAATTGGTAAAGGGTTTCTTTTTTTTTTAATTTTTAAATTTTTGGAGAAATGTCTATTTTCGTTGTAACTTCCGAAAATTTTGAGATATTGAGATGAATTTTTTTTAAATAATAGAGTATCATGTAAAGGAGATTAGGGTTGAATTTAGTGAAGATCGGTAAAGGGGTTATTTAAAAAATTATTTTGAATTTTTTGAGAAATGTTTATTTTCGCTGTAACTTCCGCAAATTTTGAGATATTGGTCTGTTTCAAATTCCATATATAACTCATTAAGATTTGGTTGATTAGATCTAATTTTGTAAAGTTTTTATGTTTGTACGCATTCTCTGATATTTAAAAATTTGTATCTTATGAAGTATAATGAACCAAATCTCTCTTAATGAATTATATATGAAATAGGGGTAGAAGAGACTAAATTAAATATAATTAATTACAGTGTATTGATACTATACGATAATCTTTCATTAGTAAATGTTCAAAGAACGTTCTTTTCTATTTTCCGATAGATAAATTTTTATTAAAAAAAAAATGGCGCAAATTAGAAATTTGCACGTTGCTTCCTCATCATTTCAAAGAGAGGAAATTAGAAATTAGTACATTGCTTAATCAACATTTAAAGACGCACACAAATAAACTTCCTCTATAAGGCAGCCAAAATAATAAATAGTAATTGCATCAAATAAAATACAAGCTTCCTCATAAGAGGAGCTTTATGTGCGTCTTTAAATGTTGATTAAGCAATATGCTAATTTCCTCTCTTTGAAATGATGAGAAAGCAATGTGCAATTTCTAATTTGTACCATTTTTTTTTATTATATTGTATATATAAAATATTGTATTAGATATGATCATTGTTGTATAGTTGTTCCACTGTACTGGAAAAGTAATGTGTAACAATTATGTCTTAAGCTACAACTACATCTATTGTAATGTTCATCGTAAACGACAGTAACGCGCTTGTCGTAATCGCTATCGTAAACTCATCGTATGAGTTGATTCAGCTTGAATTCTTTACGATTACGACGCTTGTCTGGCGTTACAACATAACTTAACTTGTCAGTTTTCTCGACATATGAAAAAAAATGTGTTTATAAATATATTATATATACATAGATATACGGTTTACGACGGCTTCATTGCTTACAACCACGATCAAAGCGTTACGATAGATGAGTTGTAGCTTTAATAATGATAAGGTCCGCCAATGGCGATCATGAACTCATTTATATACATATATTATAAAAATTTCACGTTTCATCAGAGTACACTTTTGAAATATATTAATTTTGCAACACGTATCGATGGTTTTTCGTAATTAATACCTCCATTTTTTTGCAAACTATTTGTAATATTTACGTCATTCACAACGATATTTATGATATAAATGAAAAATGTAGAAAGAATTAATGTAACTTAAAAAAAATTGATATTAACTGTATTTTTTCTAAGTTTTCCTACTTTATAATATGCTAAAAGGGATCATGGAATTTATTTTTTAAGTAATAACATATATAATTAATGCTATAATTTATAATTATTTCAATAATAATTATAATTATAATAAAATTATAAAGAAATTTATGTGCTGTGTACAATTCTTACATTTTTTTATAATCAAGGTTTTTATAAAATAAAGAGAAGAGAAGAAGAAAAGAAATAAAACTTAAAAAAATTAATTTTGATCGAGAAGTTGATGTGTCTTAAGTCGATATGTATCGCGCTGTCGATATATATTACTATCACTTTTTCGCGCGAGAGTGGTTGGTTCATTAAGATGTCGGCGAGTTCGATAAATAAAGAAATAATAAAGAAAAACAAAGAAATAAAGAAGAATAAGTAAATAAATAAATAAATAGATAAATATAAATAAAAACAAAATATTAGAGATAGTAAAAATAAAAAAAAGGATGGCGGTAGAAAAGATTAAATAAAGAATGGAAGAAGAGATAGTGAAGAAAAAGGGAGAGCGGGAGAAGGAAAAGCAAAGGAGGTATAGTGGGATAAAGAATGTGAAGAGTAAGGTGGAAAAAAGAAATATGGGAAAGAAAGACGAATATGTAATAGATTATCTTTCGATAAATAAAGAAAAAAAAAAGAAAATTAATAACAAAGAACGAGTATCTGATAGATTATCTTTCAATAAATAAAATTAAAAAATAAAGAAAATTAGAGGTAGTGGTGGAAATATTGAAAAAATGGAAGAAGAGATAATTAGTGAAGAAAAAGGAAGAATGGGAGAAGTAAAAGCAGAGGGGATAACAAATGTGAAGTGTAAGAAAAAAAAAAGAAAAATAAGAGCCGAGGAAGCGAAGTGTGATAAGTCTTATGCGAGAAGTAAAAAGAAAGAAGAAAACAAAATATGGGAGAGACAGATGTGTGAAGTGAGCGGAGAGAAAAAAAGAAACAAGTGGTGGCGAATGGACATTGGCACAGTGGATGAGAATGGGAATACATTTTAACGGAGAGAAATGGTGATGTGGGACGAGTGTTTTAAGGTGAATGGAACGGAAAAAGTTTGGACGTGAAAGCGCGCGCGTTAGCGCGCGCTGCGTGCTAGTCCTATATAAAAAAAGTCATGGAGACGCGAGAAGTTGTTGTTTGGAGTCGAATATCTCGCACGTAGTGTTGCCGCTTTTCCGCGTGCGTGATTGGCTGGCGCGCGGTCGAGATTGACGGCGCGATCGAGATTGCGGCGAGTTTGGCGAGTTTCGCGTGTGTAAATCGTGCGATGTGACGTGTGTGGCGTGTGTTCGCGTGGTGTTTTGCGAGGTTAGTAGGATTTTTTATTATATAATAAATATAATTCACTATTATATATAAATATTTATTGATAAAATATTGGTAAATAAATATATATAAATTATATTATACATTAATATCTTTTAACGCAATGACGTGTGCTCGCGTGGTGTCTCGCGAGGTTAGAATTTTATATAAATATACATGATATTATTAGTAAATAAATAAATATATATAAATTATATTTTACATATTAATAGGTGCTTTACATTTTTACATCAAAACTCAGATAAGTTCTCACTTGTGACGTCGTTCTAGCCTTTTTGGCAATTAATGAATAATAAAGACAGAATGACATCACAAGTGAGAATTATCTGAGTTTTGATGTAAATGGAAAGTAACTATTATCTTTTAACGTCATCTATAATGTTTCAATATTTATTGCTTGTTCGTACAAATCTAATCTAAGGTATACGTTACAGTAATTATAGATTTTTGATACAGACAGTAAATTATATTTATCTTTGTAATCATATATTTTATATATATAAGCAGATGTAATAATTACTGTTTTTGCATTATGTAAAATTTGCCTTATTTTAGATATACCGATGAATTTAATGTTCGAGAAGATCTGATGGGATTAGCTATTAGTGCTCATGGTGCAAATATTCAACAAGCGTGAAAAGTTGATGACATTACAAATATAGTTGGAAGAAAATTCATGCATATTTAAGATATATAGAGAGGTAATAATAAAAATTATTATCGCTTGTATTATTTCGAAATTGTTTTATAAAAGTTTATTAAGATTACGTAGAGATATTTTGGACAGCAGTGAAGATTGCGTTCGGGGCTTTACTGTCAAGAGGTGGTTATCAGAGAAGTAATTTAGGATATATGAGTGGCAGACAAAGTCATCTTCCAACCTAGCGTAGAGATCGCAGAGATGAATATCGTCGTACTACCGATGACGAAGACACTGTTTTAGACAGCCAAGATGTTTCAAGCATTGATAAAGGTAATAATAATAATACTTATTGATCACGCGCGTGTGTGTGTGCGTGCGTGCGCGTGTACACGTGCGCGTGTACACGTGTGCGTGTGTACGCGTGTGAAAGACGTGCTTGATCGGTAGGCTGACGCGCATATTTGTATATGTATATGAATACATTTAGAGTTAATCTATATACATTTGTTTAGGCAGTAATGCCGGCCCGTGCGACCAATCGACCATGAATAGCAAGGAAGGAACACCCGCGAACGACGTATCCATATCTAACAACAGTTCTCAGGGACCTAAAGGCCAAAGAGAACATCGGTCTCGTCCTCCTCATATGCAGCAGAGCAATAAGCCTAAAGAAACTCTGATTAATGGTACCAGTGATTAAGCAATTACGTTGCGTCGTCACCAATTGCCAATCGCTACTAACGTTGCTACGTTACACCTGATGAGAATTATTAACTCCCAGCACGTAACATGACGCATACCGACGCAAGGATTACACGATTATAGAACGCGTCATGATTAGTCTACACTCGTTGTTAAGACTGTTTGTTACCGACATAAGAATACGACAGTTATTTAAGAAATCGTCATTCTCCTTAAACACATTTAAGGACACATAATATTAATATCCATGCATGGTTTAGTTTAATGATGGTAATTACACTGTCATGTTTGATATACGGATATATTTATTGGGAGATAGAGGAGTAGCATTTGGTAAGAAGGATTTCCTGTTTGTGAAACTGTGCCTCATTTTTATACTAAGCTCTCCTAACTTATGTGGATGTATCGTATGGTACACCTTGGTCACTTGTTAACGTTTAACGATCCAATATTAGGTTGGATAACGCGCGGTTTGTACGTCAATTATCGCTCTGGATAGATTTTTCATCTAGATATGTCGCTCAGTACTTACACAATATATACAATTTGGTATTCGTAGTGTGATGTTCTGGTATCGAGTTTATTTAATTTAGCTTGATAGTGTCTTAATCCGATGGGCAAATTATTCAACATACTTTTCACGAATGTTCCGTATTGAGGTAAAATATGTATTGTTGCTTTGATACTTTATCACTTTATTACTCGACCCAATAATCTCGTCGATTACTTTGATACGCGCTATCGGAGGTGATTATGAAAACCGAAAAATGAATGTGACATAACTAAGATGTAACTCGATGCGGTACAAGGAAAATGGATTTCTGTTATTATTTAATCGTAACAATGGTAGGCGGCAGCTTCAAGAAATTCTGGTTCAAAGGTGTTCCCAATGATGTTCCTTTCTATTTACTTGAGAAAATTGAGTTTTTGATTTACGATTATTAGTAGAGTTATTTAACAACACTAGATTTTTACGTTTCAAAGCTGTGTTGATTAATAACATTATGATGATGACGAAAATGACTTGTTTGAATTTAACACGGTCAGATGTGCACAAGGAATCGATTTTTATTTCTGAATACACTTTTCACGTAATTAAGCGTCTTTTCTTTCTTTTTTTTCTCTTTTTTTCCTTTTCTTTTAATTATTATATATATATTTTTTTACTTTTACTACAGTCTAAGCATACACTATATCAAACTTTAGAATTCGATATCGAGTTTTTTTCTGCATTGTTTCGTATGATTTAAAAAGAAAGTAAACGTATACTTAGTAATACTAATGTATGATGTACCAGAGAGAAAGAATGATACATGTTTTATGATATCTAGCTAAAGTACAGACTTAGCGCATACCTTTATTACTATAATAATACTTAGTGGAAATGTGGATGTCTGAACAAATAAACTAGCTTTACTATACTAAGCTATAAAATAGATATGATCAATTGTTTTAAATTGATTATCAACATTTATTAAAAATCAGTTATCAATTTAAAACAGTTGTTTCTTCTTCCGGATATGATAATAACTAATAGGACGTATCTCATGAATTTTGCAAAAACACATGGCGGTTGATGCAATATATCGACACCTAACAAAATAGCTGTCATTTTATCTGAATATTCTTATGGTAGCCAAAAAACTGAGATATTCTCTAACTTGCTTGTTTCCGATATATTTGTATTGATTGTAATTTGATCAAAATTTAAAAATAAATCATTTCTGTACGTAAACTGGCAATTAGTACAATAAACCTTGAATTTCCTTTAATATAAACGATGCGATATATGAATACGATTATGAGCTTATTTTGATCAAACTTAAGGCCATTGCACGTAACAAAGATTCAGCCATAATCGTAAGGTCGTAAAAAAATAAACCAATCATAATCGATTATTCTCCTTGCGTTTGAAGAATAATCGAGTGTGATTGGTCTATTTTCTTATGGCCTTACAATTATGACTAATGGCTTCTGCCCACAGGACGCGGAAACGCTTGCTGCGCAGCAAGGAGCGACGCGGTAACCAAGCAACGTGTCACTTTTCTGTAAGAACCAAAAGTTTATTAGCTACCGTGTCGCTTCTTGCCGCGCGGCAAGCGTTTCCGTGTTCTGTGGGCAGAAGCCATAAAAGTCTATCCAGACAAACTTGCATAGGTGCATAACCATATGCATAAAGAAACGGATTGGTCTATTTCCTTATGCACATGCATACGGACCAATCAATTCTCTTATGCTTATGTTTATGCGCTATGCAAGTTTGTCTGGATTGACCTTTAAACTTTGTTATGTGCAACAGCCTTTAAGGGCCCGGACACACAGTTTTTCGTAACAGTAACAGAAAGTTTCGACCAATCGCGTTGCTTGAATCGGGAACGTATGTACGACCGTATGTTCCCGAATCGAACAAAGCGATTGGTCGAAACTTTACTGTTACTGTTACGAAAAAGTGTGTGTCCGGGGCTTAAAGACCTTCAAGTGGGAAGCACACACTTCTGCACAACGCATAATGCGTAAGCATAAGAAAATTGATTGGTCCATACACATGTGCATAAGGAAATAGACCAATCAATTTTCTTATGCTTACGCATTATGCGTTGTGCAGAAGTGTGTGCTCCCCGCTTCACACATAAAATCCCATAAAGACATAAAAGGTAATAAGCATAAGAAAATCGATTAATTTTAATCTAATATTTTCTTTTACTGGGATTACGGACAGCACAATACTTGATTAGGATTGGTCGATTTTCTTACACTTACATTTTACGTCTTTTCGGGATTTTATGTGTATAGGAAGTTTTAATAAAGATTTTTTAAGACTCCCTTTTTTGCACTTTTTCAGCCAGTAAGCTAGGTGGACCTACACAATATTTATTAAGTTTTAGACAAATCGGTGAGGAAGCCACTTTTCTTCATAATTACCCGAAGATTTATTTAAATTATAAAATAGCGACTTTTCTCAAATAAAAATTACAAGAAAATGTTATCCTTAAATGATATCCAATTACAACAAGTAAGGAATTACACAGACTAAAACCAAAGGAGAGTATACGAGACAATGCAATAAAATTTTATATGTAACAAAAACAGATGGAGTTATCCTGTATGGTTAAAATATTGCAAAAATATTGGAGATACTGATTGAAAAAGTGCAGAAAGAAGTAGAAAGATATATAATATTTGAAAGAGATTACATATTATTTTTTAATCATGTTAAATGAATAAAGCACTAAAAAAGTATAAAATAAAAAATTTTTTTAATAAAACCGACTTCAAAAAAGCTCTAAAAAGTAAGAAAAAATGTAAAGCTTTTTTATTTTTTAAAATTTTTTCTTATTTTTTACAGTTTTTTGAAGTCGGTTCTATCTTTTTTTAAATTTTTGAGCAATTTTAAAAATTTTAATTGTTTCTTCTATTTTTTAAAATAGATTTATATATCAATTTCTATGTGACATAACAGTCACGTGTAAAATTTAATTTCATGATAAAAAATTAAATATAATTTATTTTTAACCGACTTCAAAAAGGAGGTTCTCAATTCGGCGAGTATGATGTATGTAGATATGTCCACGATTTTTTCTGAAACTACTGGACGGATGCGGTTTTCACTATAGAGCAATCCTTGCTCCGGAAAGTTTTAGTACATAAAATATCGCGTTAGAACATCAGGGTACGGAGCAGTAAGGAAATATGCTACTTAATAATTACAAGCAAATAATAAATTATTATTTTTGATTCGTATCAATTGAATAACGCACTAAAGAAGTATAAATTTAAAATAAAAAATTTTTTTAATAAAACCGATTTTTCAAAAAAACTCTAAAAAGAATAAAAAAATTAAAAAATAAAGAAGATTTAAAAGGTATGAAATAATACTTTTAAGAATTTCTTTCAATGTTTTAAAGTCGGCGCCAAATTAATAATATTCTTAAGTTTTTTTTTTTTTCAATTTTTTGAAGTCGGCGCCAAATTAATAATTACTAAATCAATTTGACGTCGACTTCAAAAAATTGAAAAGAATACTTATAGCGTTTTTCTTTGGCAGAACTGGAGCGTACTTGTAAGTGCGCACTAATTCTGCCAATGAAAAACGCTATTAAAATTATCATTAATTTGGCGTCGACTTCAAAAAATTGAAAGAAATTCTTAAAAGTATTATTTCATACTTTTGAAAGCTTCTTTATTTGTTAATTTTTTTCATTTTTTATTCTTTTTAGAGCTTTTTTTAAAGTCCGTCCTATTTAAAAAAAAATTTACGTTGAGTCATTGCGTGACAAGAAAAAGCAAATTTTTTTTCTTTAAATTTTTAAACAATAATTGATATAACTGATGCTATAAATCATGATCACATCAACGATGAAGATAGCTACAGCGTGTTTTATGTAATATATGATTCTTTTATTCTTTATGATTAAGATATCATAAAGTTAAAAAAAATAGAAGGAAGAAAAAATAAAAAAAAGGAAAGAGGAGAGCCAAGAGGCAGAAAAAAGGAGAGAGAGGAAGAGGAAGAGGGGGAAAGAGAGAGAGAGAGGGGGGGATAGCAAGAAAGAGAGGGAGGAAGAAAGGGAGGGAGGGTAGAGGGGGAGAGGGAGAGAGAAGGGAGAGAGGGAGAGCGAGAGAGAGAGAGAGAGAGAATTAGTGAGAATAAGAAAAAATGGCTGCAAAATGCGAAAAGAGACAGAATTAGGACGACAGGATATGAATTTAAGAGAATAGATGAGAATAAAATTGAATAATAGGACATGAACAAAAATCAGAGAGAATCAGAGAAGATAAAAAGAATGGGAGAAATAAAGAGAAGACAATGAGCGAAAATAAAGCATTATGAGTGAGAACAAATAAGAATAAAAAAGAATGAGAGAAGGTAAAGCAGTAAAATGCAATAAAATTAGAAAAATGATGCAGAATAGATGAGAAAGAAGGAAACTATACAAAGACAGTGGAAGGAGACTACATAAAGATAGTGATGGAAAGAACGTAATTGAGAGTGAATCAAACAAATTAAATAAAACAAAATGAGATAAAATGAGAGAGAATGAGTAAGAATGAAAAAGATTGAAAAAGTACAAGGGAGTCTGAAAAATAAAATAATATGTGATTAATTAATAAGAGAGGGAGAGGGACTTTTGGTGTAGGAGGCGGTGGAAGCGGGTGGTTAGCAAGCGCGATAGAGAGCGAAAAATAAAGCATAGAGTGAGATTAGGAGTAGTAGCAGAGAGGAGAGTAGTGGTGGAGGGAAGGGAGAGGTGGCGAAGGCGGTGGAAGTGGTGGCGAGAAGCAAGGAAGGGTAGAAGAGGAGATGTTAGTTAGTAACGGTGTGTGGTCAGAAAGAGGTTAGGGACACCTTAGAGAAAAAGTGAAGTTTGGCAGGCGGTTGAGAGGTGGTGACATCGCGGGTGAAGAGTAAGAAAGGCTGAGAGAACAGGTAGTGACATCTCGGAGAGAGAAGGGAAGGAGTAGGGCGGCGGTAGATTTGAAGCGAGATAGCGAGAAAAGGAGACGATAGAATAAAGAAGGTGAGAGGAAGGCAGGGGATAAAAAGGAGAGTAGAGGGGATGAGAAAGGAAATTGAGGGAAAGGATAAAGCGGATATGGATGATTATTTTAAAAGAAAAGGAGAGGAAGGGGGAAGAGGAGAAAAGGAAAAGGCGTTTAAAAGGAGTAGGAAAATGGTGAGATCGCCAGAGGGTAAAGAACAGATGATAAGGATAATGAGTAAAATGATGGAGGAAATACGGAAATTAAAGAAAGAACAGAAAGAGAGGGTAGAAGGTAGAAAGCAAGAAAGAGAAAGAAATGATAAAAAATGAGATTAAGAAGATGAGGGCGGATGTGGAAGAAAGAAAGGTGAAATGGCAGAAGGAAAGGGAGGAATTGAAGAAGGAGATAGAAGAGTTGAAAGAAAGACTGGAGAGTATAGAGAAGGAAAAAGATGGAAGGAAGGAAGGGCAGGGAGAAGTGAAAGAGGAAGGAAAGTAAGAGATAGGAAAAAGAGATAAAGCAATGGAAGTGAAAGTAAGAGAGCTAGAAAGGTGGGGAGAGTTAGAAGAGAGAGACAGAAGGAGAAACAATATAGTAGTAAAAGGGGTGGAGGTGGAAGAGGGAATGCTAAAAGAAGCGGTAGAGAAGATATGGCTAGATATGGGGGTGGAGGGAGAAATAGAGGAGGTAAAAGAGATAGGAAGTAAGACGAAGAAAGAGAAGAAAATGGTTTTAATTAGGTTAAAAGATAGAGAAAGAAAAAGAGAGGTAATGCAGAGGAAGAATGTGTTGAAAGGAAGGATGGAAAGAATAGAGGATGACATGACCTTGAAGGAAAGAAAAATGTAATGGAGCCTGTAGAGGATAGCTGAGAAGGAGAGAAGGAATAGGAGAAGAGCTTGGGTAAAGTACGGAAAGATTTGGATAGAGGGGAAGTGGTGGAGTTGGGATGAGGAAAAAGAAGTGAAAAAGAGGTAAAGTAGGGGAGAATGGGGAAAGGGGGAAGAAAGGAATGCAGGAGAAAGGAGGAGGAGGGGAAAGAACAGGAAGGAAGCCTAAAGATAGGCTTTTGGAATGTAGCGGGAGTGAAGGAAAAACAAGAAGGGTTTTGGGAAAGGATAAAAGAGTGGAATATCGTGAGGTTGGTGGAGACGTGGCTGGAACAGGAGGAATGGGAGAAAATGAAGAATAGGGTGCCAAAGGAGTTCAACTGGAGTATACAGGGTGCAAGGAAAGAAAGAGTTGGAAGAAAAGGAAGAGCAATAGGTGGAATAATGATGGGAAGTCAGAAAAGGGTTAGAAGAGGAAGAAGAATGGGTGGAGAAGGAGAGTTCAATGATTAGAGAAGTAAGATGGAAGAAGGAGAAATGGAGATTGGCAACAGTTTACGTAAGCGGCAACTTGGATAAGATGATGGGTAAGATAAAATCGGTAAAAGAGGGGGAAGGGAGAGAGGAGAGATGGATATTGGGGGGCGATTTCAATGCGAGAACAGGGGAGAAAGGAGCGCTAGAGGATGGAGAAGAGGGAGTTGTTGAAAGAAAATCAAAGATAAAATGATAAATAGGTAGGGGGAAGGGCTGATTAGATGGATGGAAGAGGAAGGATGGGAAATTATGAACGGAGCAAAGGAGGGAGATGAGGAGGGGGAGGTGACTTTTACAGGAGGAAGGGGGGGAAACAGTGATCAATTACGCAATAGGAGTTAGAAAAGCTTGGGAAAGAGTGACAAGATTGGAGATGGGGTGTGAGGTAGATTCGGATCACCAATCAGTAGCAGTACGGGTGGACAAAGGGGGGGGGGTTGGTGAGAGGAGAGGGACAATAGCGGAGGGAGAGAGGTGGGTTTAAAAGACGGACTGGTCGAAAGAGGCAAGAGAGGAGTTTAGAAGAAGGACGGAGGAGGTAGAAATAAGTAGGGGGGCAATAGATAAAGAGGTCGAAAAGTTGACAAAAAGAATTAAGATGGAAGTAAGGGTGAGAAGAGTAAAAAGAGGGGCAGAAGGAAAGGGAGTATGGTGGGATGGGGACTGTAGGAAGAAGAGGGAGGAGGTAGAAAAGTTATTAAGAGACTGGAAAAGAGGGAGAAAACACAAAGAAGATCATAAGAGAAGAAAGAAGGAGTATAAGGAAATGTGTGAGGAAAAAGGAAGAAAAAAGGGAAATCTGCTGAAAGAGGCAAGAGAGGCGAGAACAGAGAAGCAGGTGTGGGAAGTAATAAACAAGGAAAGGAGAAGAAGGGTAGAAATTAATAAGGAGATAACAATAGAGGAGTGGGATAAATACTTTAGGGTGATGTTAGAAGGAACGGAATACAAGCGAAGGCTTGGAGAAGGAGAGGAGGGAGAGTAAGGGGCGGAGGGGGAAGTGGAGAAAGAGAAGGAGATAGGATGGGAGGAAGTAGAGAGAGTGCTGAAAGGGCTGAAAAAAGGTAAAGCGGCGGGAGAGGACGAGATAGGAAATGAAGTGTGGAGTTATGGGGGAAGTGGTTTAAGAAAGGCGTTATGGGAAGTATGCAGGAGAGTATGGAAAGGAGAGGGTTTTCCAGAGGCGTGGAAGGACGGAGTAGTCGTTCCGATAGCGAAAAAGAGGGGCAAAAGAGGTGAGTGAGCATAGAGGGATTACGCTGATGCCGACGGCGTACAAAGTGTACGCGTCGATATTAGCAAATAGGTTGAGGGAAGAGATGGTGGAGAAGGGGATGATTCCAGAAAGCCAAGCAGGGTTTAGGAAGAGGAGAGGAGTGGTGGACAACCTTTACACACTGAATTATGCGATAGGGAAGCGATTAAAGAGGAAAAAGAAGGTAGTGGCTGCTTTTGTCGATCTAAGGGCAGCATTTGATTCAGTGGACAGGAGGGTTTTGGGAAGATGTCTGAAAAAACCATGGGTGAGTGAAAGGTTGGGAAAGAGGATCATGGAAATATACGAGAAAACAAGAGTGTAGTGAGGGTGGAGGAAAGATACGGAAGGAAATTTTGGATAGCGAGAGGGGTAAACGGAAAAATTAACAGAGCCGATCAGGATTTAAACTCGAAACCTTTCATTTTCTACCTTCGTAGTCTGTTACTGTGTGTGTCTTGACAATTGCTTTACCCCACATAGCAAAATGTTGGCAGTATGCCGACAGCATGCCAGTATTTATCTCATAATTTCGCAGCAAGATCTTATGCTGTGTTTTTTATTCTATTCGATTTGATTTTTACTACCTTATAATCTGTTTTATCAATAAGAATGCCAGTTTACGTTGCATCTCAATTTTATATTTAAATATAAAACTGCATTATGAGAAAAATAAAAACAAAGAAAAATTTAATTAAATAGTTTTAGGACGTTACAAACATGTAAAATGATCTAATATTATCAATAATATATTCACTATTATTTAAACTGTACAATTAGTAAAAGAAAGGGTAAATTTTATTTTTAATAATTGCTTTTGAATGATTCGTTTTTAGCAGATTTTATATATAAAAATCAATAAATTTATGAAGTATGGGTTTTTACGTCTTTAATTATATAAGTAAATTAGGTCCTCATCAGCATAATAATATGATATGATGAATTTTTTTTAACGATAGGTTTAAACGATGGTTGCTGTAACTTCCGCAAATTTTAAAATATCGAGATAAATTTTTTTTTTAATAATAGAATATCATGTATTTAAAAATTTTTTTTGAATTTTTTGAGAAATGTTTATTTTCGCTGTAACTTCCGCAAATTTTGAGATATTGGTCTGTTTCAAATTCCATTAAAATTTTCAGTCTTTTCTACCCCTATTTCATATATAACTCATTAAGATTTGGTTGATTAGATCTAATTTTGTAAAGTTTTTATGTTTGTACGCATTCTCTGATATTTAAACATCTGTATCTCATGAAGTAATAAACCAAATCTCTCTTAATGAATTATATTTGAAATAGGGGTAGAAAAGACTAAATTAAATATAATTAGAAAATTACAGTGTATTGATACTATACGATAATCTTTCATTAGTAAATGTTCAAAGAACGTTCTTTTCTATTTTCCGACAGATAAATTTTTAATTAAAAAAAATGGTGCAAATTAGAAATTTGCACGTTGCTTCCTCATCATTTCAAAGAGAGGAAATTAGAAATTAGCACATTGCTTAATCAACATTTAAAGACGCACACACATAAGCTTCCTCTATGAGGAATCTAAAATAATAATAGTAATTGCATTAAATAAAATACAATAAGAGGAACTTTGTGTGTGTCTTTAAATGTTGATTAAGCAATATGCTAATTTCTAATTTGTACCATTTTTTTTTATTATATTGTATATATAAAATATTGTACTAGATATGATCATTGTTGTATTAGTTGTTCCACTGTACTGGAAAAGTAATGTGTAACAATTAAGTCTTAAGCTACAACTACATCTATCGTAATGTTCACCGTAAGCGATCGTAACGCTCATCGTAATCGCTATCGTAAGCTCATCGTATGAGTTGATTCAGCTTGAACTCTTTACGTAACTTGTCAGCTTTCTCGACGTGTGAAAAAAAATGTGTTTATAGATATATTATACATAGATATACGGTTTATATACGACGGCTTCATTGCTTACGACCACGATCAAAGCGTTACGATAGATGAGTTGTAGCTTTAATAATGATAAGGTCCACCAATGGCGATCATGAACTCATTTATATACATATATATTATAAAAGCTTCACGTTTCGTCAGAGTACACTTTTGAAATATATTAATTTCGCAACACGTATCGATGGTTTTTCGTAATTAATACTTCCATTTTTTAAATAAATTATTTATAATATTTACGTCATTCACAACTTTATTTATAATATAAATGAAAAATGTAGAAAGAATTAATGTAACTTTAAAAAAATTGATATTAACTGTATTTTTTCTAAGTTTTCTTAATTTAATGTGCTAAAAGGGATCATGAAATTTAATTTTTAAGTAATAATATGTATAATTAATGCTATAATTTATAATTATTTCAATAATAATATAATTATAACTATAATAAAATTATAAAGAAATTTATTTGTTGTGTACAATTGTTACATTTTTTTTACAATCAAGGTTTTATAAAATAAAGAAAAGAAGAAGAAAAGAAATAAAACTTAAAAAAATTAATTTTGATCGAGAAGTAGATGTGTCTTGAGTCGATATGTATCGCGCTGTCGATATGTATTATTATACTATCACTTTTCCCGCGCGAGAGTGGTTGGTTCATTAAGATGTCGGCGAGTTCGATAAATAAAGAAATAAAGAAAAACAAAGAAATAAAGAAGAATAAGTAAATAAATAAATAAATAGATAAATATAAATAAAAACAAAATATTAGAGATAGTAAAAATAAAAAAAAGGATGGCGGTAGAAAAGATTAAATAAAGAATGGAAGAAGAGATAGTGAAGAAAAAGGGAGAGCGGGAGAAGGAAAAGCAAAGGAGGTATAGTGGGATAAAGAATGTGAAGAGTAAGGTGGAAAAAAGAAATATGGGAAAGAAAGACGAATATGTAATAGATTATCTTTCGATAAATAAAGAAAAAAAATAAGAAAATTAATAACAAAGAACGAGTATGTGATAGATTATCTTTCAATAAATAAAATAAAAAAATAAAGAAAATTAGAGGTAGTGGTGGAAATATTGAAAAAATGGAAGAAGAGATAATTAGTGAAAAAAAAGGAAGAATGGGAGAAGTAAAAGCACAGGGGATAACAAATGTGAAGTGTAAGAAAAAAAAAAGAAAAATAAGAGCCGAGGAAGCGAAGTGTGATAAGTCTTATGCGAGAAGTAAAAAGAAAGAAGAAAACAAAATATGGGAGAGACAGATGTGTGAAGTGAGCGGAGAGAAAAAAAGAAACAAGTGGTGGCGAATGGACATTGGCACAGTGGATGAGAAAGGGAATACATTTTAACGGAGAGAAATGGTGATGTGGGACGAGTGTTTTAAGGTGAATGGAACGGAAAAAGTTTGGACGTGAAAGCGCGCGCGTAGCGCGCGCTGCGTGCTAGTCTATAATAAAAAAAGTCATGGAGACGCGAGAAGTTGTTGTTTGGAGTCGAATATCTCGCACGTAGTGTTGCCGCTTTTCCGCGTGCGTGATTGGCTGGCGCGCGGTCGAGATTGACGGCGCGATCGAGATTGCGGCGAGTTTGGCGAGTTTCGCGTGTGTAAATCGTGCGATGTGACGTGTGTGGCGTGTGTTCGCGTGGTGTTTTGCGAGGTTAGTAGGATTTTTTATTATATAATAAATATAATTCACTATTATATATAAATATTTATTGATAAAATATTGGTAAATAAATATATATAAATTATATTATACATTAATATCTTTTAAACGCAATGACGTGTGCTCGCGTGGTGTCTCGCGAGGTTAGAATTTTATATAAATATACATGATATTATTAGTAAATAAATAAATATATATAAATTATATTTTACATATTAATAGGTGCTTTACATTTTTACATCAAAACTCAGATAAGTTCTCACTTGTGACGTCGTTCTAGCCTTTTTGGCAATTAATGAATAATAAAGACAGAATGACATCACAAGTGAGAATTATCTGAGTTTTGATGTAAATGGAAAGTAACTATTATCTTTTAACGTCATCTATAATGTTTCAATATTTATTGCTTGTTCGTACAAATCTAATCTAAGGTATACGTTACAGTAATTATAGATTTTTGATACAGACAGTAAATTATATTTATCTTTGTAATCATATATTTTATATATATAAGCAGATGTAATAATTACTGTTTTTGCATTATGTAAAATTTGCCTTATTTTAGATATACCGATGAATTTAATGTTCGAGAAGATCTGATGGGATTAGCTATTAGTGCTCATGGTGCAAATATTCAACAAGCGTGAAAAGTTGATGACATTACAAATATAGTTGGAAGAAAATTCATGCATATTTAGATATATAGAGAGGTAATAATAAAAATTATTATCGCTTGTATTATTTCGAAATTGTTTTATAAAAGTTTATTAAGATTACGTAGAGATATTTTGGACAGCAGTGAAGATTGCGTTCGGGGCTTTACTGTCAAGAGGTGGTTATCAGAGAAGTAATTTAGGATATATGAGTGGCAGACAAAGTCATCTTCCAACCTAGCGTAGAGATCGCAGAGATGAATATCGTCGTACTACCGATGACGAAGACACTGTTTTAGACAGCCAAGATGTTTCAAGCATTGATAAAGGTAATAATAATAATACTTATTGATCACGCGCGTGTGTGTGTGCGTGCGTGCGCGTGTACACGTGCGCGTGTACACGTGTGCGTGTGTACGCGTGTGAAAGACGTGCTTGATCGGTAGGCTGACGCGCATATTTGTATATGTATATGAATACATTTAGAGTTAATCTATATACATTTGTTTAGGCAGTAATGCCGGCCCGTGCGACCAATCGACCATGAATAGCAAGGAAGGAACACCCGCGAACGACGTATCCATATCTAACAACAGTTCTCAGGGACCTAAAGGCCAAAGAGAACATCGGTCTCGTCCTCCTCATATGCAGCAGAGCAATAAGCCTAAAGAAACTCTGATTAATGGTACCAGTGATTAAGCAATTACGTTGCGTCGTCACCAATTGCCAATCGCTACTAACGTTGCTACGTTACACCTGATGAGAATTATTAACTCCCAGCACGTAACATGACGCATACCGACGCAAGGATTACACGATTATAGAACGCGTCATGATTAGTCTACACTCGTTGTTAAGACTGTTTGTTACCGACATAAGAATACGACAGTTATTTAAGAAATCGTCATTCTCCTTAAACACATTTAAGGACACATAATATTAATATCCATGCATGGTTTAGTTTAATGATGGTAATTACACTGTCATGTTTGATATACGGATATATTTATTGGGAGATAGAGGAGTAGCATTTGGTAAGAAGGATTTCCTGTTGTGAAACTGTGCCTCATTTTTATACTAAGCTCTCCTAACTTATGTGGATGTATCGTATGGTACACCTTGGTCACTTGTTAACGTTTAACGATCCAATATTAGGTTGGATAACGCGCGGTTTGTACGTCAATATCGCTCTGGATAGATTTTTCATCTAGATATGTCGCTCAGTACTTACACAATATATACAATTTGGTATTCGTAGTGTGATGTTCTGGTATCGAGTTTATTTAATTTAGCTTGATAGTGTCTTAATCCGATGGGCAAATTATTCAACATACTTTTCACGAATGTTCCGTATTGAGGTAAATATGTATTGTTGCTTTGATACTTTATCACTTTATTACTCGACCCAATAATCTCGTCGATTACTTTGATACGCGCTATCGGAGGTGATTATGAAAACCGAAAAATGAATGTGACATAACTAAGATGTAACTCGATGCGGTACAAGGAAAATGGATTTCTGTTATTATTTAATCGTAACAATGGTAGGCGGCAGCTTCAAGAAATTCTGGTTCAAAGGTGTTCCCAATGATGTTCCTTTCTATTTACTTGAGAAAATTGAGTTTTTGATTTACGATTATTAGTAGAGTTATTTAACAACACTAGATTTTTACGTTTCAAAGCTGTGTTGATTAATAACATTATGATGATGACGAAAATGACTTGTTTGAATTTAACACGGTCAGATGTGCACAAGGAATCGATTTTTATTTCTGAATACACTTTTCACGTAATTAAGCGTCTTTTCTTTCTTTTTTTTCTCTTTTTTTCCTTTTCTTTTAATTATTATATATATATTTTTTTACTTTTACTACAGTCTAAGCATACACTATATCAAACTTTAGAATTCGATATCGAGTTTTTTTCTGCATTGTTTCGTATGATTTAAAAAGAAAGTAAACGTATACTTAGTAATACTAATGTATGATGTACCAGAGAGAAAGAATGATACATGTTTTATGATATCTAGCTAAAGTACAGACTTAGCGCATACCTTTATTACTATAATAATACTTAGTGGAAATGTGGATGTCTGAACAAATAAACTAGCTTTACTATACTAAGCTATAAATAGATATGATCAATTGTTTTAAATTGATTATCAACATTTATTAAAAATCAGTTATCAATTTAAAACAGTTGTTTCTTCTTCCGGATATGATAATAACTAATAGGACGTATCTCATGAATTTTGCAAAAACACATGGCGGTTGATGCAATATATCGACACCTAACAAAATAGCTGTCATTTTATCTGAATATTCTTATGGTAGCCAAAAAACTGAGATATTCTCTAACTTGCTTGTTTCCGATATATTTGTATTGATTGTAATTTGATCAAAATTTAAAAATAAATCATTTCTGTACGTAAACTGGCAATTAGTACAATAAACCTTGAATTTCCTTTAATATAAACGATGCGATATATGAATACGATTATGAGCTTATTTTGATCAAACTTAAGGCCATTGCACGTAACAAAGATTCAGCCATAATCGTAAGGTCGTAAAAAAATAAACCAATCATAATCGATTATTCTCCTTGCGTTTGAAGAATAATCGAGTGTGATTGGTCTATTTTCTTATGGCCTTACAATTATGACTAATGGCTTCTGCCCACAGGACGCGGAAACGCTTGCTGCGCAGCAAGGAGCGACGCGGTAACCAAGCAACGTGTCACTTTTCTGTAAGAACCAAAAGTTTATTAGCTACCGTGTCGCTTCTTGCCGCGCGGCAAGCGTTTCCGTGTTCTGTGGGCAGAAGCCATAAAAGTCTATCCAGACAAACTTGCATAGGTGCATAACCATATGCATAAAGAAACGGATTGGTCTATTTCCTTATGCACATGCATACGGACCAATCAATTCTCTTATGCTTATGTTTATGCGCTATGCAAGTTTGTCTGGATTGACCTTAAACTTTGTTATGTGCAACAGCCTTTAAGGGCCCGGACACACAGTTTTTCGTAACAGTAACAGAAAGTTTCGACCAATCGCGTTGCTTGAATCGGGAACGTATGTACGACCGTATGTTCCCGAATCGAACAAAGCGATTGGTCGAAACTTTACTGTTACTGTTACGAAAAAGTGTGTGTCCGGGGCTTAAAGACCTTCAAGTGGGAAGCACACACTTCTGCACAACGCATAATGCGTAAGCATAAGAAAATTGATTGGTCCATACACATGTGCATAAGGAAATAGACCAATCAATTTTCTTATGCTTACGCATTATGCGTTGTGCAGAAGTGTGTGCTCCCCGCTTCACACATAAAATCCCATAAAGACATAAAAGGTAATAAGCATAAGAAAATCGATTAATTTTAATCTAATATTTTCTTTTACTGGGATTACGGACAGCACAATACTTGATTAGGATTGGTCGATTTTCTTACACTTACATTTTACGTCTTTTCGGGATTTTATGTGTATAGGAAGTTTTAATAAAGATTTTTTAAGACTCCCTTTTTTGCACTTTTTCAGCCAGTAAGCTAGGTGGACCTACACAATATTTATTAAGTTTTAGACAAATCGGTGAGGAAGCCACTTTTCTTCATAATTACCCGAAGATTTATTTAAATTATAAAATAGCGACTTTTCTCAAATAAAAATTACAAGAAAATGTTATCCTTAAATGATATCCAATTACAACAAGTAAGGAATTACACAGACTAAAACCAAAGGAGAGTATACGAGACAATGCAATAAAATTTTATATGTAACAAAACAGATGGAGTTATCCTGTATGGTTAAAATATTGCAAAAATATTGGAGATACTGATTGAAAAAGTGCAGAAAGAAGTAGAAAGATATATAATATTTGAAAGAGATTACATATTATTTTTTAATCATGTTAAATGAATAAAGCACTAAAAAGTATAAAATAAAAAATTTTTTTTAATAAAACCGACTTCAAAAAAGCTCTAAAAAGTAAGAAAAAATGTAAAGCTTTTTTATTTTTTAAAATTTTTTCTTATTTTTTACAGTTTTTTGAAGTCGGTTCTATCTTTTTTAAATTTTTGAGCAATTTTAAAAATTTTAATTGTTTCTTCTATTTTTTAAAATAGATTTATATATCAATTTCTATGTGACATAACAGTCACGTGTAAAATTTAATTTCATGATAAAAATTAAATATAATTTATTTTTAACCGACTTCAAAAAGGAGGTTCTCAATTCGGCGAGTATGATGTATGTAGATATGTCCACGATTTTTTCTGAAACTACTGGACGGATGCGGTTTTCACTATAGAGCAATCCTTGCTCCGGAAAGTTTTAGTACATAAAATATCGCGTTAGAACATCAGGGTACGGAGCAGTAAGGAAATATGCTACTTAATAATTACAAGCAAATAATAAATTATTATTTTTGATTCGTATCAATTGAATAACGCACTAAAGAAGTATAAATTTAAAATAAAAAATTTTTTTAATAAAACCGATTTTTCAAAAAAACTCTAAAAAGAATAAAAAAATTAAAAATAAAGAAGATTTAAAAGGTATGAAATAATACTTTTAAGAATTTCTTTCAATGTTTTAAAGTCGGCGCCAAATTAATAATATTCTTAAGTTTTTTTTTTTTCAATTTTTTGAAGTCGGCGCCAAATTAATAATTACTAAATCAATTTGACGTCGACTTCAAAAAATTGAAAAGAATACTTATAGCGTTTTTCTTTGGCAGAACTGGAGCGTACTTGTAAGTGCGCACTAATTCTGCCAATGAAAAACGCTATTAAAATTATCATTAATTTGGCGCCGACTTCAAAAAATTGAAAGAAATTCTTAAAAGTATTATTTCATACTTTTGAAAGCTTCTTTATTTGTTAATTTTTTTCATTTTTTATTCTTTTTAGAGCTTTTTTTAAAGTCCGTCCTATTTAAAAAAAAAATTTACGTTGAGTCATTGCGTGACAAGAAAAAGCAAATTTTTTTTCTTTAAATTTTTAAACAATAATTGATATAACTGATGCTATAAATCATGATCACATCAACGATGAAGATAGCTACAGCGTGTTTTATGTAATATATGATTCTTTTATTCTTTATGATTAAGATATCATAAAGTTAAAAAAAATAGAAGGAAGAAAAAATAAAAAAAAGGAAAGAGGAGAGCCAAGAGGCAGAAAAAAGGAGAGAGAGGAAGAGGAGAGGGGGAAAGAGAGAGAGAGAGGGGGGGATAGCAAGAAAGAGAGGGAGGAAGAAAGGGAGGAAGGGTAGAGGGGGAGAGGGAGAGAGAAGGGAGAGAGGGAGAGCGAGAGAGAGAGAGAGAGAATTAGTGAGAATAAGAAAAAATGGCTGCAAAAATGCGAAAGAGACAGAATTAGGACGACAGGATATGAATTTAAGAGAATAGATGAGAATAAATTGAATAATAGGACATGAACAAAAATCAGAGAGAATCAGAGAAGATAAAAAAGAATGGGAGAAATAAAGAGAAGACAATGAGCGAAAATAAAGCATTATGAGTGAGAACAAATAAGAATAAAAAAGAATGAGAGAAGGTAAAGCAGTAAAATGCAATAAAATTAGAAAAATGATGCAGAATAGATGAGAAAGAAGGAAACTATACAAAGACAGTGGAAGGAGACTACATAAAGATAGTGATGGAAAAGAACGTAATTGAGAGTGAATCAAACAAATTAAATAAAACAAAATGAGATAAAATGAGAGAGAATGAGTAAGAATGAAAAAGATTGAAAAAGTACAAGGGAGTCTGAAAAATAAAATAATATGTGATTAATTAATAAGAGAGGGAGAGGGACTTTTGGTGTAGGAGGCGGTGGAAGCGGGTGGTTAGCAAGCGCGATAGAGAGCGAAAAATAAAGCATAGAGTGAGATTAGGAGTAGTAGCAGAGAGGAGAGTAGTGGTGGAGGGAAGGGAGAGGTGGCGAAGGCGGTGGAAGTGGTGGCGAGAAGCAAGGAAGGGTAGAAGAGGAGATGTTAGTTAGTAACGGTGTGTGGTCAGAAAGAGGTTAGGGACACCTTAGAGAAAAAGTGAAGTTTGGCAGGCGGTTGAGAGGTGGTGACATCGCGGGTGAAGAGTAAGAAAGGCTGAGAGAACAGGTAGTGACATCTCGGAGAGAGAAGGGAAGGAGTAGGGCGGCGGTAGATTTGAAGCGAGATAGCGAGAAAAGGAGACGATAGAATAAAGAAGGTGAGAGGAAGGCAGGGGATAAAAAGGAGAGTAGAGGGGATGAAAAAGGAAATTGAGGGAAAGGATAAGCGGATATGGATAATTATTTTAAAAGAAAAGGAGAGGAAGGGGGAAGAGGAGAAAAGGAAAAGGCGTTTAAAAGGAGTAGGAAAATGGTGAGATCGCCAGAGGGTAAAGAACAGATGATAAGGATAATGAGTAAAATGATGGAGGAAATACGGAAATTAAAGAAAGAACAGAAAGAGAGGGTAGAAGGTAGAAAGCAAGAAAGAGAAAGAAATGATAAAAAATGAGATTAAGAAGATGAGGGCGGATGTGGAAGAAAGAAAGGTGAAATGGCAGAAGGAAAGGGAGGAATTGAAGAAGGAGATAGAAGAGTTGAAAGAAAGACTGGAGAGTATAGAGAAGGAAAAAGATGGAAGGAAGGAAGGGCAGGGAGAAGTGAAAGAGGAAGGAAAGTAAGAGATAGGAAAAAGAGATAAAGCAATGGAAGTGAAAGTAAGAGAGCTAGAAAGGTGGGGAGAGTTAGAAGAGAGAGACAGAAGGAGAAACAATATAGTAGTAAAAGGGGTGGAGGTGGAAGAGGGAATGCTAAAAGAAGCGGTAGAGAAGATATGGCTAGATATGGGGGTGGAGGGAGAAATAGAGGAGGTAAAAGAGATAGGAAGTAAGACGAAGAAAGAGAAGAAAATGGTTTTAATTAGGTTAAAGATAGAGAAAGAAAAAGAGAGGTAATGCAGAGGAAGAATGTGTTTGAAAGGAAGGATGGAAAGAATAGAGGATGACATGACCTTGAAGGAAAGAAAAATGTAATGGAGCCTGTAGAGGATAGCTGAGAAGGAGAGAAGGAATAGGAGAAGAGCTTGGGTAAAGTACGGAAAGATTTGGATAGAGGGGAAGTGGTGGAGTTGGGATGAGGAAAAAGAAGTGAAAAAGAGGTAAAGTAGGGGAGAATGGGGAAAGGGGGAAGAAAGGAATGCAGGAGAATGGAGGAGGAGGGGAAAGAACAGGAAGGAAGCCTAAAGATAGGCTTTTGGAATGTAGCGGGAGTGAAGGAAAAACAAGAAGGGTTTTGGGAAAGGATAAAAGAGTGGGAATATCGTGAGGTTGGTGGAGACGTGGCTGGAACAGGAGGAATGGGAGAAAATGAAGAATAGGGTGCCAAAGGAGTTCAACTGGAGTATACAGGGTGCAAGGAAAGAAAGAGTTGGAAGAAAAGGAAGAGCAATAGGTGGAATAATGATGGGAGTCAGAAAAGGGTTAGAAGAGGAAGAAGAATGGGTGGAGAAGGAGAGTTCAATGATTAGAGAAGTAAGATGGAAGAAGGAGAAATGGAGATTGGCAACAGTTTACGTAAGCGGCAACTTGGATAAGATGATGGGTAAGATAAAATCGGTAAAAGAGGGGGAAGGGAGAGAGGAGAGATGGATATTGGGGGGCGATTTCAATGCGAGAACAGGGGAGAAAGGAGCGCTAGAGGATGGAGAAGAGGGAGTTGTTGAAAGAAAATCAAAAGATAAAATGATAAATAGGTAGGGGGAAGGGCTGATTAGATGGATGGAAGAGGAAGGATGGGAAATTATGAACGGAGCAAAGGAGGGAGATGAGGAGGGGGAGGTGACTTTTACAGGAGGAAGGGGAGGAAACAGTGATCAATTACGCAATAGGAGTTAGAAAAGCTTGGGAAAGAGTGACAAGATTGGAGATTGGGTGTGAGGTAGATTCGGATCACCAATCAGTAGCAGTACGGGTGGACAAAGGGGGGGGGTTGGTGAGAGGAGAGGGACAATAGCGGAGGGAGAGAGGTGGGTTTAAAAGACGGACTGGTCGAAAGAGGCAAGAGAAGAGTTTAGAAGAAGGACGGAGGAGGTAGAAATAGGTAGGGGGGCAATAGATAAAGAGGTCGAAAAGTTGACAAAAAGAATTAAGATGGAAGTAAGGGTGAGAAGAGTAAAAAGAGGGGCAGAAGGAAAGGGAGTATGGTGGGATGGGGACTGTAGGAAGAAGAGGGAGGAGGTAGAAAAGTTATTAAGAGACTGGAAAAGAGGAAGAAAACACAAAGAAGATCATAAGAGAAGAAAGAAGGAGTATAAGGAAATGTGTGAGGAAAAAGGAAGAAAAAAGGGAAATCTGCTGAAAGAGGCAAGAGAGGCGAGAACAGAGAAGCAGGTGTGGGAAGTAATAAACAAGGAAAGGAGAAGAAGGGTAGAAATTAATAAGGAGATAGCAATAGAGGAGTGGGATAAATACTTTAGGGTGATGTTAGAAGGAACGGAATATAAGCGAAGGCTTGGAGAAGGAGAGGAGGGAGAGTAAGGGGCGGAGGGGGAAGTGGAGAAAGAGAAGGAGATAGGATGGGAGGAAGTAGAGAGAGTGCTGAAAGGGCTGAAAAAAGGTAAAGCGGCGGGAGAGGACGAGATAGGAAATGAAGTGTGGAGTTATGGGGGAAGTGGTTTAAGAAAGGCGTTATGGGAAGTATGCAGGAGAGTATGGAAAGGAGAGGGTTTTCCAGAGGCGTGGAAGGACGGAGTAGTCGTTCCGATAGCGAAAAAGAGGGGCAAAAGAGGTGAGTGAGCATAAAGGGATTACGCTGACCCCGACGGCGTACAAAGTGTACGCGTCGATATTAGCAAATAGGTTGAGGGAAGAGATGGTGGAGAAGGGGATGATTCCAGAAAGCCAAGCAGGGTTTAGGAAGAGGAGAGGAGTGGTGGACAACCTTTACACACTGAATTATGCGATAGGGAAGCGATTAAAGAGGAAAAAGAAGGTAGTGGCTGCTTTTGTCGATCTAAGGGCAGCATTTGATTCAGTGGACAGGAGGGTTTTGGGAAGATGTCTGAAAAAACCATGGGTGAGTGAGAGGTTGGGAAAGAGGATCATGGAAATATACGAGAAAACAAGGAGTGTAGTGAGGGTGGAGGAAAGATACGGAAGGAAATTTTGGATAGCGAGAGGGGTAAACGGAAAAATTAACAGAGCCGATCAGGATTTAAACTCGAAACCTTTCATTTTCTACCTTCGTAGTCTGTTACTGTGTGTGTCTTGACAATTGCTTTACCCCACATAGCAAAATGTTGGCAGTATGCCGACAGCATGCCAGTAAATTTATCTCATAATTTCGCAGCAAGATCTTCTTATGCTGTGTTTTTTATTCTATTCGATTTGATTTTTACTACCTTATAATCTGTTTTATCAATAAGAATGCCAGTTTACGTTGCGTCTCAATTTTATATTTAAATATCAAACTGCATTATGGGAAAAATAAAAAAAAAGAAAAATTTAATTAAATAGTTTTATTTAATTAAATAGTTTTAGGGCGTTACAAACATGTAAAATGATCTAATATTATCAATAATATATTCACTATTATTTAAACTGTACAATTAGTAAAAGAAATTTGGGTAAATTTTATTTTTAATAATTGCTTTTGAATGATTCGTTTTTAGCAGATTTTATATATAAAAATCAATAAATGTATGAAGTATGGGTTTTTACGTCTTTAATTATATAAGTAAATTAGGTCCTCATCAGCATAATAATATATGATGAATTTTTTTTAAACGATAGGTTTAAACGATGGTTGCTGTAACTTCCGCAAATTTTAAAATATCGAGAAAAATTTTTTTTTTTAATAATAGAATATCATGTATTTAAAAATTTTTTTTGAATTTTTTGAGAAATGTTTATTTTCGCTGTAACTTCCGCAAATTTTGAGATATTGGTCTGTTTCAAATTCCATTAAAATTTTCAGTCTTTTCTACCCCTATTTTATATATAACTCATTAAGATTTGGTTGATTAGATCTAATTTTGTAAATTTTTTATGTTTGTACGCATTCCCTGATATTTAAAAATCTGTATCTCATGAAGTAATAAACCAAATCTCTCTTAATGAATTATATTTGAAATAGGGGTAGAAAAGACTAAATTAAATATAATTAGAAAATTACAGTGTATTGATACTATACGATAATCTTTCATTAGTAAATGTTCAAAGAACGTTCTTTTCTATTTTCCGACAGATAAATTTTTAATTAAAAAAAATGGTGCAAATTAGAAATTTGCATGTTGCTTCCTCATCATTTCAAAGAGAGGAAATTAGAAATTAGCACATTGCTTAATCAACATTTAAAGACGCACACACATAAGCTTCCTCTATGAGGAATCTAAAATAATAAATAGTAATTGCATTAAATAAAATACAATAAGAGGAACTTTGTGTGTGTCTTTAAATGTTGATTAAGCAATATGCTAATTTCTAATTTGTACCATTTTTTTTATTATATTGTATATATAAAATATTGTACTAGATATGATCATTGTTGTATTAGTTGTTCCACTGTACTGGAAAAGTAATGTGTAACAATTAAGTCTTAAGCTACAACTACATCTATCGTAATGTTCACCGTAAGCGATCGTAACGCTCATCGTAATCGCTATCGTAAGCTCATCGTATGAGTTGATTCAGCTTGAACTCTTTACGTAACTTGTCAGCTTTCTCGACGTGTGAAAAAAAATGTGTTTATAGATATATTATACATAGATATACGGTTTATATACGACGGCTTCATTGCTTACGACCACGATCAAAGCGTTACGATAGATGAGTTGTAGCTTTAATAATGATAAGGTCCACCAATGGCGATCATGAACTCATTTATATACATATATATTATAAAAGCTTCACGTTTCGTCAGAGTACACTTTTGAAATATATTAATTTCGCAACACGTATCGATGGTTTTTCGTAATTAATACTTCCATTTTTTAAATAAATTATTTATAATATTTACGTCATTCACAACTTATTTATAATATAAATGAAAAATGTAGAAAGAATTAATGTAACTTTAAAAAAATTGATATTAACTGTATTTTTTCTAAGTTTTCTTAATTTAATGTGCTAAAAGGGATCATGAAATTTAATTTTTAAGTAATAATATGTATAATTAATGCTATAATTATATAATTATTTCAATAATAATATAATTATAACTATAATAAAATTATAAAGAAATTTATTTGTTGTGTACAATTGTTACATTTTTTTTACAATCAAGGTTTTATAAAATAAAGAAAAGAAGAAGAAAAGAAATAAAACTTAAAAAAATAATTTTGATCGAGAAGTAGATGTGTCTTGAGTCGATATGTATCGCGCTGTCGATATGTATTATTATACTATCACTTTTCCGCGCGAGAGTGGTTGGTTCATTAAGATGTCGGCGAGTTCGATAAATAAAGAAATAAAGAAAAACAAAGAAATAAAGAAGAATAAGTAAATAAATAAATAAATAGATAAATATAAATAAAAACAAAATATTAGAGATAGTAAAAATAAAAAAAAGGATGGCGGTAGAAAAGATTAAATAAAGAATGGAAGAAGAGATAGTGAAGAAAAAGGGAGAGCGGGAGAAGGAAAAGCAAAGGAGGTATAGTGGGATAAAGAATGTGAAGAGTAAGGTGGAAAAAAGAAATATGGGAAAGAAAGACGAATATGTAATAGATTATCTTTCGATAAATAAAGAAAAAAAATAAGAAAATTAATAACAAAGAACGAGTATGTGATAGATTATCTTTCAATAAATAAAATAAAAAAATAAAGAAAATTAGAGGTAGTGGTGGAAATATTGAAAAAATGGAAGAAGAGATAATTAGTGAAGAAAAAGGAAGAATGGGAGAAGTAAAAGCAGAGGGGATAACAAATGTGAAGTGTAAGAAAAAAAAAGAAAAATAAGAGCCGAGGAAGCGAAGTGTGATAAGTCTTATGCGAGAAGTAAAAAGAAAGAAGAAAACAAAATATGGGAGAGACAGATGTGTGAAGTGAGCGGAGAGAAAAAAAGAAACAAGTGGTGGCGAATGGACATTGGCACAGTGGATGAGAAAGGGAATACATTTTAACGGAGAGAAATGGTGATGTGGGACGAGTGTTTTAAGGTGAATGGAACGGAAAAAGTTTGGACGTGAAAGCGCGCGCGTAGCGCGCGCTGCGTGCTAGTCCATAATAAAAAAATCCATGTGGACGCGAGAAGTTGGCCCGTGGTCGAGTCGTATTGTTGCCCCTTTTCCGCGTGCGTGATTGGCCGGTCGAAGCCGGTGATCGAGATTGCGAGATTCGTGCGAGCTTCGTGCGTGTGTGTCGTGATGTGACAGCTCGCGTCGGGGGGTTTTTTCCTTGGTGTCCTCGGATGAGGACGGTTAGGTGCCTTCAGCACTGTTGGCAATTGGCACAAAAAGTCTAAGCCCAATAAAGTACATTCGTTACAACTGAAACACTTAACCCGAGTACTCAAAATCTAACTTTACACTCCAACGTCAAATAACTCTACCCGTTGCTTTAATATATTTAAAAATAATATATAACACATCCCAGTTTCTCTTTTGAATGAGTCGGTAAATGTCTATTTCCTCCGTGAAATTAACCTCTCTTAGTTCAGGTATTAAAGACGAAGGAACACGAATGTAAAGATATCACGCCAGCGGAAACTCCATCGTTCTTCAATACACCGGACAAAGTGCTAAATCTAATGCATGTGACGTTAAAAGAAGTAAAATACATTATGATTATAGTGATGGATCTCAATGTTATATCGCTCGCGCTTCAAATCATTTGTTTAGTAGGTACATTTCATTATATTTCTCATTTCACTTATAAAATATAATAATGCAATTATAATTAAATTTTGCGAATTGAATGAATATAGGTAACATTTTATCAAGGACGCTATTAGGCGGAAAAGCGGAGAGAAACGAATATCTGTTGTTACATGCTTTTAATTTGAAAGATTACATAACGATGGATAAGAAAATTGAAAAGAAGGGGCGAGGCGATGGTGAGATCTCAATATATTTTTATATATTGTCGTTATTACGAAACTAGATATATGTTAGATGGCTCGCGTAGAAAAAAAGCTGCAGCGTATGCTGGAGGCCTCGTATTTGATCCGAAGAAAGGTTTCTATGATAAGTTGGGACTGCTGATGGACTTCAATTTTTGGTATTATACAAGATGTATTAATCCGAGTATTATACAAGAGTACAATTTGTGTTTTACCATCGTGCCCGGTGCGGCGTATGCTGACGTCGAGGTAATTTTCTTATATGCAAACAACATCATGAAGTAAATATTTGGACTAAAATGTAATTTACACAGTGCAGTAATTAAATATTCTCGAGTTAAATCTGGAGTCAGGTATGATCCCGACGGAGATTCACAAATTAGTCAAAAGCAGACAGCAGATCAAGCAACTCATGAAAGCGCCGAATTTATTGCCGGAACAGAAAATGGATTACCATATCAGGCAAATGGCGTTGAACCTCACAGCCAATTCCATGTATGGATGCTTGGGGGCGATGCATTGTCGATTTTACGCTAAAGGTCTCGCCGCTCTGATAACAGGTAAGACGCGAAATATTGTATATTTAAAACGCCGATAACATGAAGCATAATATATTATATGACACCATAATTTTTTTTACATAGGGCTTTAGCCTAGGAGGAGGACGAGGATAAAACGAAGAGGAAGGAGCAATGTAAAGAACGCAAAGAAAAAGAACGAGAAAAGAAACGTGATGAAGATGATGGCAAAGGAAAGTGGGAAATCGTTAAAGGCGGCGTGGCTATTCCCTTCGAGAAACCGAAGATGTTCGTCAAGGACGTAGAAATTAATATTGGTGCGGTGTTGAAGAAACTTTCTGAGATAATTGTAGCTTTACTATACTAAGTTATAAAATAGATATGATTAATTGTTTTAAATTGATTATCAACATTTATTAAAAATCAGTTATCATGCAATTTAAAACAGTTTGTTTCTTCTTTCGGATATGACAACAACTAATCAGACGTGTCTTATGAATTTTGCAAAATCACATGGTGGTTGATGCAATATATCGACACTTAATAAAATAGCTATCATTTTATCTGAATATTCTTATGGCAGCCAAAAAACTGAGATATCCCCCAACTTGCTTGTTTTAGATACATTTATATTGATTGTAATTTGTGCATAATTCAAGAATAAAACATTTCTGTACATAAATTGGCAATTGGTACGATAAATCTTTCCTTTAATATAAATAATGCGACATATTTTACTTTCTTGTAAAATTATAGGAATAGTACTTTTCCCTCCTCTCTTTCTCTCTACCTCCCTCGCTCACTTAATAATTACACGCGCGGGGGTATACTCAAGTAGTTAGATTGAATTATTTCAATTAAACTTGTTTAATAATTTTATATTTTAGTTGTTCACGTGTATCGAGAAGTGAGCGTTTCGATTCAAATATCTCGCGTCGTAGTGTTGTCGCTTTTTCGCGCGTTTGATTGGTCGGTCGAAGCCGGTGATCGCGAGGTACAGACTTAGTGCATACCTATTACTATAATACTACTTACAATTAGTTGAAATGTGGATATGTGAACAAATAAACTAGCTTTTATAAAATAGATATAATTAATTGTTTTAAATTGATTATCAACATTTATTAAAAATCAGTTATCAATTTAAAACAGTTGTTTCTTCTTCCGGATATGATAATAACTAATAGGACGTATCTCATGAATTTTGCAAAAACACATGGCGGTTGATGCAATATATCGACACCTAACAAAATAGCTGTCATTTTATCTGAATATTCTTATGGTAGCAAAAAAACTGAGATATTCTCTAACTTCCCGAGAAAAAATAATTTTGACTAATCATATATAATTGTATATGATTATGTATAGAATCATAAATGAATATATATGGGTATATTTATGATCATGTATATTTACATCTTGCTCCTTGTATGATTATATATGGATCCATATACGATTAGATCTGACCATTCTTATGCTGATATGACTAATATATTCTAATTCGTATGAGTAGGTACAGATTCATATATGATTAGACCTGATCAAGCCTGACTCATACCAGACTGTATATGAATTCATATATGACTATATTTAAATCTATGTATGATTCTATCTAATCATGACTGGCTAATATGAACTCGCACCTGACTATATGTAAATTTATATATAACTGGATATATATCCATATATAATTGTGCGTATTTAGATCTGACCATTTCTATGCTGATATGACTAATATATTCTAATTCGTATGAGTAGGTACAGATTCATATATGATTAGACCTAATCAAGCCTGACTCATACCTGACTGTATATATATATGAATTCATGTATGACTATATAATATATATATCTTCAGGGTATCATGTACATATATCACATATATACATATACATACACACACACACACACACACACACACACACACACACACATACACACACGCGGCGCTCATATTTATATTTATATTTATATTCAATAAACAACGAAGTTATATATATATATATATATATATATACGAAAAAATAAAAACACTTTTACTATATATAAAATTGGTCCAATTAGCTATACGATAAGCCTATTATAGTTAGAACTTGATCCGTTCCATGCCGTACAGTTTTTCAAATTGTTTTACAAATAATTTAAGTAAAATATCTGATTGTTTAAGATCAAACTGTGTAATTTGATTTTGAAGTAAATTAAACAATGCTATAACTAACATCATCCAGTGCTGAAAATATTCATTAGGCAAATGATCAATAAGAGCTATAAGAGAATAAAATAACAAAAAATTGTAATTTTCGGATGCATTATAAAATTGATAATATGTTAAAGGTCTTGGTAATCGACAAAATGATTGAAGTGGTCGTATACTTGTGATAAAATTATCAATATCTTTACTCTTTTTTTTAAATATTCCAAGGACCTTTTTTATCAAATCACAATTTAATAAGTTGTTTTACTATCCCAAGAAGAACCGAGTGCATAAACCCAGGTAAAACATCAAGAGACACGGTAGTGTCTCGCGCCAAGTATACGCGGAGCGAGACCGACCGTGACTCTTTTACGCGACGCGACGGGTTGCGAGTACTCAAGATGTTGAGATCTCGATAACGAGTGAACGGATCAAGTTCTAAGTAGGCTTGATCGATAGCTTGGGGTCGAATTAGGGGGGGGGTTTCTCTTATAATATTTCCGCTACGTGCCCTACGAGCGGAGATATTGCGACGCAAAGTCCAAATGTGAAAATTTATTTTTAAGATACATCTTCTTCTACGTCGACCGTCTCTCATGCCATACCATGCCATGCCATCATTTCATTGGCTGGAATCGCGTCCTTTTCACTTTTTCGACACTGGCGGCGCTTTCGCCAGCGCGCTGTCACAGTCAGTTCAGTTAATACGTGTGTGTACTGCGCGCAGTGCAGATAGTGCGTTCAGTGCGCTGTCACTGTCAGTTCAGTTAACCTATCGAGAGACACGGTAGTGAGCCGGAGCGAGACCGACCGTGACTCTTTACGCGACGCGACGATTAATATTTTTTCTGATTCAAGGTAATTGTTTTATTTACATATAATTATCCTATTATTATACGACGCGAAGCGTGACCGCACCGTGACTCTTTTACGCGACTAAGTGCATGTGACAGGAATTGTAATAGTTTACGTTTACGTGAGTATTACTTTTGTAGTAACTTATACGAACGATATCATCGTAGTTACTATAAAATCTCCAGTTTATGCGGAGGAATTATCGTATCGTTCGTAAGTTACTACAGAATTAAGTAACGCTCGCGTAAACATAGTATAGGTTAGATTACCGATTTCTTACAATTAAATTTAACATAAAACGCGATTTTACATAAAACGCGAGATTCATTTATGAGAGCTTTCCAGCAAGCGACACAAGTCGACACAGGTATCGTTTTGTCTTTGTTACTCCAAAATGCCAAAAAAGAAAGATAGAACGACGTTTGTGTCGGCTTGTGTCACTTGCTGGAAAGCTCCCTATGTATGTAAGTTTAACGTCTATATGAAATAATTTTCCTAAATGTAATGTAAAAATAACACGATGTTATATATGCAGTTTGGCGTGAATATATATATATATATATATATATATATATATGTGTGTGTGATTTCTGCCCAGTGCTCTAAATGTTATGTGATTTTTGCCCAGTGTTTTATGCTTTGATATAGATAGAAGGAACGTGAAAAAGAGCAGGAAAAGGAAAGAACGTTAGCGGCGAAGCAGACAGAAAAGAACAAACAGAAGAGACAGATTCAAGCTTTGTCTTTTAATCTGGACGAAGCCGAAGATGTAGCTGAGATGTCTTCTGACGAAGACAATGCCGAAAAATCCCTGCAGTCAGAAAATGTGCAATCTGATGGCCCCGCGATTAAGAAGATTAAGAAAAATCCAGATGTAGATACAAGTTTCTTGCCAGATAGGGAAAGGGAGGAGGAGGAAAATAAACTTAAGGAAGAATTGAGGCAAGAATGGGCTAGAAAGCAGAACGCGTTGAAGGAAGAAGAAATTGAGATCACATTCAGTTATTGGGATGGATCTGGCCATCGTCGGAGTGTTATAATGAAGAAAGGTGAATGTCTTAGTGATTTATTAAAATACTCCAGTGTCACTTTTGGAGTAACATTGGCGTGATATATAATGTTCTACTGCATAAATTATTAAATTTTCACATACAGGTAATTCTATCTATCAGCTTCTTCAGAGATGTTTAAAAGTTTTGAGGCGTGAATTCAGCGAGCTTAAAACAGTAATGGCAGATCAGTTAATGTATGTCAAGGAGGATCTTTCTTATATTACCGCACCATTATACGTTTTACGATTTTATTGTAACTAAGGTAAAGATACTAAATGATAAAACTTATGAAGCAATATCACAATGTTGGCATGTTATTTTAATGTATGTAATATTGCGATTAGGCACGAGGAAAAAGCGAACCTTTGTTCACATTTGACGTTTACGATGATATTCGTGTTATGCACGATGCTTCTGTCGAAACCGAGGAATCACATGCCGGAAAAATTTTACTTAGGTATTTATCATTAAAAGAATACTTTGTATAATTCTCTTTTATGTTATTTCTCATTAGATCATGATACGAGAGGAACAAACACATTTTTCCAGCGAGTAGATAGGAACTTTTTGATCCAACGAAAAGTTACGACAAGTATACAGTGTCGGATAAAAATAGGAAGAAAGACAAAATCTGATAAACTTAGATTCAACGAATTGTCTAATTTCGTTTAAAGGATTCAGATTCAAAGGACTGTAATTTAGTAGAGCTACATAATCGAGTAAATGAATTAAATATTATCACATAACTAAATGAATTAAAATCACAGTCCTTAAAAATACAATGTAGCTATATATATACGCGTATATATATTGTAATATATATATATATATATATATATATATATATATATATATATATATATATATATATATATATTACAATCTGTTGAACAATGAATCAATTGTACGATGAAACAAAGTTATTTATCTGGTTATTAATATTTACAGTCTTTTGAATCTGAATCCTTTAAACGAAATTGGACAATTCGTTGAATCTAAGTTTATCAGATTTTATCTTTCTTCCTATTTTTATCCGACACTGTATACTTGTCGTAACTTTTCGTTGGATCAAAAGGTTCCCATCTACTCGCTGGAAAAATGTGTTTGTTCCTCTGGTACCATGATCTAATGAGAAAAAATAAAAAAATAACATAAAAGAGAATTATACAAAGTATTCTTTTAATGATAAATACCTAAGTAAAACTTTTCCGGCATGTGATTCCTCGATTTCGACAGAAGCATCGTGCATAACACGAATATCATTGTGAACGTCAAATGTGAACAGAGGCCCGCTCTTTCCTCGTGCTTATAGATATCCATTGACAGGTGGTACTTATGATCGGCAGTCCAGACTCCGAAAAATCGCATTTTGCAAAGAATTATCTGAAGGAATACGGATACGTCAACAGAGACACTTTAGGCAGCTGGCAGAAGTGCATTGCCGCAGTCCAACAATATACTTGAATCAAGGAAAAAGTATAGTTATAGACAATACCAATCCCGATCCAGCTTCGAGAAAGAGATACAGGTAGCCAAGAAGCGCAATGTCTCGGTCAGATGTTTCGTTATGACGACAAGTATAGAACACGCGAAACATAATAATAAGGTAAGGAAATTAACATTAACCGTCATCGTGTGAAAGAATCGTATGAAGTGATGTATCCGAAAATTTGAATCAATTTATTATTATATTACAGTTTCGCGAGTTGACTGATCCAAGCCACATTCCAATCAACGAGATTATTATCAACTCCTACGTGTAAGTAGATTTTAGATATATAAATTTGAATGCATTTTTACTTAAAATTCCATATATTATTTTAACCATAGGTTTAACTTTTAGGGTTTTGTTATATTACTTAAAATTATTTTCAGGATATTGTAACACCCTAGGACATGAAAAACATTGAAGAGAACAAAAAGTCGGGTAAACGAAGACGCGGTGGTGGCAACGAGGATGACAACGCAGAACAGTCTATTGGAGTGAGAAAACGAATGAAAATAAAGAGCAAAAGGAAGTGAGGATGATATTGAATTAGATTAATCATGTTTATTGTACATGTATCTTTTCATATTCATATTGAATAATCGTAATTAGCTAATTGTCATAAGTTCATTAATGTAGGGAGCAACTTGAAAAGAAAAAAAACCGAGACCCTTAGCAATGTGCCTCTAAATTAATAAGCGTTTGTGTAATATAATGATACGATATTGATATGAGATAATTAATGGAAATGCACCGGCCATTGCGTATCATAAGCCTGAATTCTGACCATCGATTTTTGCTAGCTTACGATAATTCCTAACCGATCACAGACCCGACAAATACGGCATTGGCATTGTGGCACAGGCTGTCAAGTTGAGACTACTCTATTTTGAATTTTGTGATATAGACCGAAGGAGGCGTGTGCAATGGTCATGTCGATGTTTATAACGACTCTCCTTGTCGCACCATTCGAAGAGGTGTTTTGCGAAGACCCGTTATTCCAAGAAATGTAATAAACTTTTGAACAGTGCCTTCAGAATTATAACACGACGGTCTACTAGAAGTATAAATGCTTTCTTACTGACAGATAATCGATAGACGAACTAACATAAGGACGAAGAATCATACAAATATCAGAGCTTAACGGAGAATGTGTATGAGGAAATTTTTTATCATATTTTCTTTTTATTCTATTTCATAAGCCTTCCGCTATTGTTTTGGAACGAGCCTTTGCTTTTTCGCGAAACTTTTCTACGATATTTACGTTTTACGATTTTACTACCTTTTAGGTCTACTCTTACAATTTTACATCACGCGCGCGCGCGGTATATTCTCTATTTGTACTACATTTACCCTTAAGAAAAAATGCAGTCAAAACTGATAAAAAAACTGGGCACTAACTGGTGGATAACTGATTATTGAAACTGATGACAGCACGATCAGTTTATTGAAACAAGTTACTGATAAAAGAAACAGTTATACCAGTTACTGATTTAAAAAACTAGGCACTAACTGGTGGATAACTGATTATTGTAACTAATGACAGCACGATCAGTATATTGAAACAAGTTACTGATAAAAGGAACAGTTGTACCAGTTACTGTTAAAAGAACTGGTTAATATTGGTCCAGTTTTATTCAGTTTTATATTGATCAGTAACTGATAGAACTTCCATGTTGTTCGGTTGATCAATTGAATCAATTGAACTTTCACCAGTTCTATAAACTTGCCTGTGACAAATAAGAAATCTGCGGCTACTGTGTGATTAACTGTGATTATTAAAACTGGGTGTCAACTGAAGAACATAATCAGTATCTGACAAACCGTTAAAAAAAACTGAGGACCAGTCATTAGTTACTGATGGCAACACTCAGTGTCTAACCAGTTTTTTAGATTAATATAGAAACTGATTATTAAAACTGGGCGTCAACTGAAGAACATAATCAGCATCTGACAAACCGTTAAAAAAACTGAGGACCAGTCATCAGTTACTAATGGCAACACTCAGTGTCTAACCAGTTTTTAGAGTAATGTAGAAACTGATTATTAAAACTGGGTGTCAACTGAAAAGCATTACCAGTAACTGACTCTCGTATTCAGTCACTGATAGAACATCACAAGTTACTGATTCAACTTCATCAGTTACTGGTGCAACTGCTCAGTTCTTTTTCTTAAGGGTATTATAACGTACAATTACAATTGCGCGATACTTTACGCGAGTAATGTATTACATTAGGTAGAGAGGAGCGTATCTAGAACGAATTGGGACACGGAGCTTGCGTTACAAACTCGACTCGCTACATTTGCAGCCTCCGAGTCGTGAAACGGTTTCGCAACGACGGCAACGCCCTACGTGCGGTACGGATATCATTAGAAATCCTTAAAAAAAAAAGAAGTATTAGCCTCTGTATTTATTGGGGTGTTCGCGGCGTTTCGTTTACCGGAATGCCTCTGTCTGTGATCGCTTTAATCTTATCGAAGTGTCCAAGCGCTTGCGGCGACTCGATATTAATAATCGGTAAGCTCGCGAGAGAGAGAACAAATAAAGACAATGGGGACGGCGACATGACAAGCTCAGCGCAGAGGGCAGCACCGAAATTGGGGACATGTCATAATGTTTACGTTTAATGAGTAGAGAGGTTTGGAGAATTTTTTAACATGCCGGGGAAATGTGTGTGGCATATGGATGTAAAAATAAGGGAGGGCATCAGTTCCCGAGGGACAAGATGATGAAAAAACGGTGGATTACTGCTATAAAACGCGATTTATGTCCGAATATAAATTTGCTGTGCACAAACCACTTTAGACCTGAGGATTATATTACCACCGGCTTTGAAAGTAGTGAGTTTACAATAAAATTAATAGACATATAATGAAACATATGTTTAGTCGCGAATTTGTATTCGGACATAAATCCTCGCGTTTTATAGCAGTGATAATCCACCGTTTATTTTTCATTATCTTGTCATTCTTGTCCCTCGGAAACCGATGCTCCCCCTTATTTTTACATCCATACGCCACACACATTCCCGGCATGTTAAAAAATTCCGAAATATTCACGTTTATGTACACAGATTTTCTCGTTAACGATATGCTCGGTACTCGGTGACAGCTCGGTGTATCTCCAATTTCGCTAGCGCCCCTAGCGGCTAAGAGTGGCACGCGCCGTCCCCATTTGCAAGATAAAAATAAAATAACGAAGACTAATTTAGCTTAATGTGCTCCGTGCGGGAGCTTGAACACTGCGCATAATCCTTAAAGATCTCACAGGTAGATACCATTTTAAAACGATCATCATGTACCTTGAAAGTATAGACTTTGTTATGTTAATGTAATGATGAACGTCTGTAATAAAAATGCGCAAAAAATCGCACTTGATCGCATTGTCAATAATACTCGAAAAAAAAAAAGTGGTAGTATTATACCTCGAAATAACACCCTGTACATATTGTTTATAAAATGCGTAATACTACAAAAAGGCGTGATATTCGTACAAAATTACCTTTTTTAAAATAGAGAAGAACACGATCGCATAGTGCAGACCAAACGCTTTGGACCAAACGCTATGGTACATGAGCATATTTACAGTTCGAAGACCAAGAGGCAGAGTCGCGGGGATACGACGACAAGAAGAAAGATGTCGTCAGCTAACTACCATTGGGGTAGACGAGGCAGAAGACCGAGACAGTAACATAATTATTTTTAAGCCGTATTTTTAAGCAGTAATATAACCCGTCAGTATTATATATTCGTACCTCTGACCATACACATATGAACACACACATACAAAGTGAATATGTGAATATGCTACGTTTCTTATACATACATGAAAACATAATTGCTAAATAAACATTTAATAAAACTATTATATTGTTGTTATTTACTTCATACTTACCAAATCAAGTTTTATTTAATATGTATAATCTATTGTAACTGTAAATAAATATATTATTTACTGTATAATTAAATGCTGGTACATTCAAGAAATTTGTAATTCTGACCTGGATTTATATCCTGTCTAAACTACACATGTATGTTTAAATTAATGTTTTACCTAGTTATTGCACCAATAATGTTTAAATAAATCGTAACTTTACCTAGTTATTGCACCAATAATGTTTAAATAAATCGTAACTTTAGTTTTTAACGCAGGAAAAGAAAATTTAACGTTTAAGCGCTAACCAATGTTGATGCATTTTTCTGAAGAAATACTTACATATTGATTTTGTTGCATATTCGAAATCTAAAATCCGAGCATGCTAGAAGCACTTTCATTATCTTCAATGTGTCAGGTATTTTAAAAGAACACTAAATTTGTCTTTAAAAATAGGCAAAATTCAAGCAGCTGTAACTTTGTTAAAAATGAACAAAATTTAAATTTAAAAAAAGGATTTTAAAGCTTGAAATCTCTACTTTTGAAAGTTTTTATCGTGGATTGAATAAGAAATGAGCATTTTGACTTTGATTGCTCATAACTTCCTTAAAAATCATCGTATTGCAATTCAAAAAACAGATTCTTAAAGCTGAAACTTTGCTTTATTGAACAGTATAATTGCCAAATTTTTTAAAATAACAAATAGACATGATACAAATGGATGAAAATAATGTAAATTATTTTTAAATGCAGAGTACTTAAAAGTACAAAAAAACATAAAGAATAAATTTATTTTATTTGTATCATGTCTACATGTTATTTAAAAAAATCTATTTTCTTAGAAATAATAGTCTGTAACACCTTTAGCTTTACAATCTGTACATACTGTTTGTAAGATATATTCTTTATAAGACTAGTTAGAAGAGGATGCGTAACACTACAAAATGCATGATATCAGTACAAAATTACCTTTTTCAAAAAAGGTAAAAAAAAAGGCGCCAAGTACACGCGTGGTTGTTACCTCGAAAAAAACCAAGTGGTAGTATCATTAATTTTAAATTAAAAAATAAATAAAATCTATTCTAACCTAGGTGGTAGTAGCTTTAATTTTTCTTAACAAAATTATTACATTACAAAATTGTTACTTTATTCAATCCAAGTGATATCTACCTCAAAAAACTTAAATAACAAGTGGAATTTATTTAAAAAAAATATGTGAAATCTTTTAATACTGCGCCAATTACAAAGAGAGAATATATATAGGTATATATATACATATATACCTTAACAAAATTATTATTATATCACAAAATTGCGTTACCAAACTCAATCCAAGTGATATCCCAGGGAGAATTGGTACATCGGATCGACATTGAATCGACGTCTTTTAGACGTGTCTAAATGAGATCTATAGACGCGTCTACATAGACGTTCAACTCTCTGAATTTCGACGCTATCTAGATCTTAATATCGACGTCTATAAAACATCTATTAGACATTTAGTTGATACAATGAGTGCATTCGGTACTACAACCGCTCAGTATGCATTTTACTTTGATTGGAGTGTACTAAATAGATATACATACGATAGATGTAAAAGAATATTATTTTTTTTATTTTTTGTACATAATTTCTCTCTCTCTCTCATAATCTCTCTCTCTCTCTCTCTCTCTCTCTCTCTCTCTCTCTCTCTCTCTCTCTACATATATATATATATATATATATATATATATATACAGTATATACACACACATATATACGTACATTCTATATTTAAACTTAACATTGAATCTGACACTTTCTATATAATAGTTACTCTAGTACAATAAACTAAAGCGAAAAAGAAACACCAATAATATAAGGCTTCAAAAATTGTATATAAAAGGAAATATAACGTATACGTTATACATTTAAACTTAAAATTGAATCTGACAAACTTTCTATATAATATTTAGTTTCTCTCTAGTGCAATAAAATAAAGCGAAAAAGAAACAGCACAAATATAAGGCTTCAAAAATGGCATATAAAAGGAAATATAACGTATATGTTATATATTTAAACTTAAAATTGAATCTGACACTTTCTATATAATAGTTACTCTAGTACAATAAACTAAAGCGAAAAAGAAACACCAATAATATAAGGCTTCAAAAATTGTATATAAAAGGAAATATAACGTATACGTTATACATTTAAACTTAAAATTGAATCTGACAAACTTTCTATATAATATTTAGTTTCTCTCTAGTGCAATAAAATAAAGCGAAAAAGAAACACCAATAATATAAGGCTTCAAACTTGCATATAAAAGGAAATCATAAAAAATTCTACATTTTAATCTTTTTTACGCCCAGCAGCATTTCGTAGCCAACTTCTGAGTGCATTTAAAGCTTCTGATAAATCGCTGTCCGGAAATTTTAGTAGCATCCCAATCAGCAAAATAATATTTAAAAAATGTTTTTAAAAAACATTTAAAAAACATTTTTTAAACATTTTTAAAAACGTTAAAAATAATGGGATAAGTTCCCTTTTTTTCATTAAAAAAACATTTATTTTAACGTTTAAAATAATATTATTTTAACGTTTAAAAAATATTATTTTAACGTTTAGAAAAATCTTATTTTAACGTTTAATAAACGTTTGTTTTAACATTTAAAAAAATGTTTTTTTAATATTTGGGAAACGTTTACATTAAAAGGTTTTTTAATAATTTTAAAAATTTGTGTTATATTTGATTTTTTATTACTAAATATTATTTTTTGTACATATTGTACACATTGTATATATAATGTATAACAAAATAAACATTTGCAGTACAAAATAAAATACATATAAGAAAGAAAAAAAATTTACTTGTATTTTAAGGCATTGACAAGACCGCTGTTTGTATAACGCAATTGAAAATCGAGCAAGGTCCATAGACGGTCATAGCAAGACCTTTATGCTGAAATAATGTTTCATGTGTGATTTTTAAATATATTTTCTAATTCTTCTAACTGTACGCGGTTACTATCAGTCTCAACACAGCTCTTAAATTGAATCAGAAAAGTAATATCACACATTAAATTGAGGGTGAAGTCCCATGGAGCCAGCGTATGGCGTACCGGCGTATGGCGTACAGAAGCTTAGCTAATCACACGCTTTACGCTCGTTTTCGTTACGCCAGCACAAACATCGGCTGTCCCATGGAGCGTATTTAAGCAGCGTAATGATTAATAAGCCAATCACAGTGTTGTTTTACACAGCTTATTTTCAAAATGGATGCTCAAGGGGTCTTGTGATTGGCTTATTGATCATTACGCCGGCGTAAATACGCCCCATGGGACAGCCGATGAAATTTTCAGCGCAATTTTTAACACATACATTCATACATGAAGCAATATTCTATATGCGTGTACGTGGGTGTGTATCATTATAGCATAAACGCCGAAACGCTTCAAAAACCAGCGTAACATCTGTGCTGGCGTAACGAAAACAAGCGTAAAGCCTGTGATTAGCCAAGCTTCTTTACGCCATACGCCGGTACGCCGTACGCTGGCTCCATGGGACTTCACCCTGATTGTCAAATAACGTGGGTCGGCGATCGAGTCGTCGTTTAATTCCGCGGTATTCCGCGGCTCACCATGTGCATTCAACGGTACATACGTTGCTGTAAGAAATTTAATAGTTATGCAGGAAGTCTTTGCGGGAGGGCAATAATGATGTTAGAATTAAACTTTAGAACTTTATTATATCACAAACCTACCGGCACACAAATAATGGGAACGAAGAACGAAGTTGCTATGGTTGCTACACATCCGCACGCTCCGCCATAAGTCACCTACTGCCCGACACGCGCAAACACGTCAGGTCCACAGAACATAAGCACGTCGCACGTTGTCGCAACTCAAGCGACCAATCAAGCGCGCCGAACCGACGTACGCTATTAAGGCTGCGTTCGAAAATATTACCCGGGTACAGACGAGTATACTTCCTTTTCCTTCTAACTCAGTGAGTTAGAAAGAGAAGAGAGTATACTCGTGTGCACTCGGGTGACGTTTTCGAAAGCAGCCTAATACTTCGATTCGGAAAAATGAAAACGGTGATTGGTCACCGCTTTGTCACTTTATTGTGTTATCGTGTAGTCCTGTGTGCAGTATAATAGGAGCCGTAATTAAATGCGGGGTTTACAATAATTCAGCAGAACGACTGCTGAGTTGTCGTCTTATCAACACACACTACGTTGATTTGTTGGTTCTAAAAGTAACAACCAATCACATTCGATTGCTACTGAGCGGTTTGATGCAAGTCTCAGAGTCGCAGAAACGGTCGTAAGAAAGAAATTGACCAATTAATATAACAGTTAAAAGCGTTCGACTGTGATTGGTCAATTTCTGTCTTACGACCGTTCCTGCGACTCTGAGACTTGCGCATTTAATTTGTAGACTCCGTCTAACTCGCTCAAGCATTCGCAAGAAATTTGCATATAAAATTTCTCACAAATAATCACACAATTAATCGTACAAATAATAACCGTGTTAGAATTTATTAGCGCATGTTATAACGTATATAATAATGGTATTTTTATTTTTAAGCCATTATTTTAAATGAATAATTAATGCAAAATAAATATTAAATTAATGTTGAATAAATGTGAAATTAATGTTTTTAAAAATTATTATTGCAAACGAATTATTAATGTGACATAAATATTAATCAATAAACGTTAAATAAATATTTTTTCGAAATCATTATTTTAAATGAATAATTAATGTAAAATAAATATTAAATAAATGTTGAATAAATGTGAAATAAATGTTTTTAAAAAATATTATTGCAAACGAATAATTAATGTGACCTAAATATTAAATAAACGTTAAATAAATATTTTTTCTAAATCATTATTTTAAATTAATAATTAATGTAAAATAAACGTTTAATAAACATTAAATAAATATTATTTGTACAATAAACTGTAACAATGTACAAATACTGAAAAAAAAATATTTAAAAAACATTTAAAAAATATTGTCTGCTGATTGGGATCACTCCTAGATTAAAAGAACAATGAAGAGAAATAAATATTCTGTGATTCTCTGAGTTACCTAATATTGTATAATAAATTAAAAACTTTGGGAGACGGAATACTTGAAAGAAGATAGAATACCTTGAAATAATTCCCAAAGTTTCAACTGTTTAAATGACCTTTTAATTGTCATAGCTTTCTGAGGATTATGACCATCAAAATTAAAATGTACAGCTAAGGAATTGGTCATCAATTGAATCATAAGTTTTGACGTTGCAGTTTTTTCATTATTTCCCAAAGCCAAACTCTTCAAATAGTAGCACTGCAAGAAAGGAACCAAACAAAAAGAAATTAGTATTTATGAAACACATTACAGAGATGATGACGTTCCGATATTCACTGCCAGTACTAAAAATCTATAGTGTATGTGACGTAAACTATAGATTCAGTACTGGCAGTGAATATCCAGAATCCAGCCATAAAATAATAAAAATGTATCAAGTTGTATAAGCATAATAAAATATTACTTACTGCTGCTGAAAGATTTACATCGTTGGATAAAAATTTCTCAAATTCTTCAAGGCCTTTTATATCACTCAGAGGCAGAGAGGGTAGATTTGAGGGTCTATTGATGACAGCCTGTTCCGGAAGCAGACTTTTATTTAAGTTTGTTTGGTTCATAATAACAACGTCAAGCTTACTACTGATGCCTTTTAATTCTTTTTCACTGTCTTCTAATTTTTTTTGTAATCTTATAAAACGTTCGTTAAAATCTGAAAATATACGCAAATCATAAATAAATAATGGCAAAAGCAAGAAGTATAAGAATAGTGGAATTATTGATGATCGATAACATTTAACCTGCATAATAAGGTTATAAAGTAAAGCATATGAGAGCACACAACGTTTCCAATTAAATAAACCTGAACAAATATTTATTAACAAATTATGAACTATATAAAAATTATATTTCATAAGTTATTTATGAAGTAATCATAATTGTCTATAGACTCTTTAAGAACACAAAACAAGTAGAAAGCTATCGATCATCTGATGTCATTTTGACATTATAATAACCAATAATAACCAAATATTGATATTATGATAACATCAAACGACGATATAGGTTGCTATTGAGTAAGTAAGTAAACAATAAACTTACAAAAGGTAATCTAAATCGACCAAATATATATGTAGATTTCGAAAACGAGAATTCTTGAAGTTAAAAACAGATAAATGAGAAATAACACTATGAAAAACTTACCGGTGGACTTTCACTCATTTTCGATAATTGATTGCTGACTTTATTAAATAGCACGACTCAGCACTCTCAGCAGTGATGCCAGACACGAAACACAGCTGCAGTATACTGTGATGGCCTCGGCAGACAAGCACGATCACGTCAATCGCGCGCGATACACGATATCCAACGAACATAACCTTGCACTCGTCGCAGCACGCTCATTGGATATCGTGCGTCGCGGGCGATGTAATCGCATTGGTCGTTCGAGGCCGCATGGACGCGGTCCCGTGAAACGGAGATAGAGGGAGTACACACACAAAAGAGGAACCACGTCCGTGAGCGCTCAGCGCTGAGCGGCCCTTCGATCTTTTAATTTGCAACTGTTTTAAAAATCGTGAATCTGTTTGCATATATGATGTACTCTTTATAGTTTCAACGGTCAAAATTTAAAGTTAAAACATATTATATTTTATATATATTTATACATGTTATATAATTATAAAAATCTTATTATATGATAATTATTATAATAGTTATATAATAATTATATAATAAAAAAATATATAATAATATAGATAGCATATGTATAATTTTTCATATACATATACATATACAATTATATACAAGATGGACAAAATACAGCGTTATTTTGTATCAACTCACGCTATATTTTGTGCCTGCATGTATATACATAATTTTTCTAATTTTATGTGTCGAAAAAAATGAATGAGTTTATTTGTAATCAAAAGCAGGTAAAATCCTCATGTCCGTTTATTTATGGTAGAAAGGAATTGAGACCCGTTTAATTTTTTAATATATTATATTTTAATTTAAACTTATATATAATTGATTGAAGTTGTAAATGCTATCGACGTCTGATCGACATCGATCAGACGTCGATGGCGTCTACAGATAATCGATCGAAGTTGTAAATGCTATCGACGTCTGATCGACGTCGATCTGATTTGCTATTTCGATCTGGGAAAGCTGTAGACGCCATCGACGTCTGATCGATGTCGATCCGATTTACCATTTCCCCCTGGGATACGTACCAACCTAAGTGGTAGTAGTCTTATTTCTCCTTAACAAAATTATATCACAAAATTGCGTTACCTAACTCAACCTAAGTGATATGTTATTTCAAAAAAATATATGAAATCTTTAAATTACGCCAACTATAAAGAGAATATATATATATATATATTGAAATAACATATCACTTAGGTTGAGTTAGGTAACGCAATTTTGTGATATAATTTTGTTAAGGAGAAATAAGACTACTACCACTTAGGTTGGTACGTATCACTTGGATTGAGTTTGGTAACGCAATTGTGTGATATGATGTTCCAATATCAATAAGCGGCACACAAAACAATCTACTACTACGGAAAAAACTACGGAAAAATATAATTTTTAATCCAATTATTTGTTACATTTTTGTAGAATTAAATTATATTGTTAGAAAACTATACAGTATCTATGTCTGACACCTTCCGTACATCTGCTAACAATAAGTGTAACATATGTAGTACAATACGAAACGTCTTTATTAATTAACGTTGTAGCACAGTACGTAAGGTGACTGACTCAAGATCCAGGGGTTCCAGGTTCAAATCCAGCGGTGGTCAGCAAATTTTTCAAGTACAATATAAATTTAATTAATTAAGCTTGCACATAATAAAGATTTTCGGCAATAAAATAATGTTTAACGAGAAAAATAAATTTTATATTTTTATATTTTAATGGTCAAATATGAATAGATATGACCGTTGATATGATTTTGTATGAGCATGCATGGTCAGACCTGGCCAATTTTCGGATCTGATCATATAAACAATAATGTATATGGGCGCTGCTACTTAAATCTAGACGGTTTTCTACCTTAGTCTGCTACTGTGAGTAGGCGTTGGCCCAAGGATTGTGAATCGCAGAGAGGATAGAAATGTAGGCGACAATTTTCAATATTTGTTTATATATAGAGTATATTTACATATCTACATATGGGAGTATGTCAGTTTAATAAAAGCGTCGATCACCCTAATAGTCCTGGTGTGGGATGCCAGGATGGAAGGTCTTCTTTCAACGATGGTCAGAACCGTAACTTCCTGCTGTCGGTAATGGCGTCTTTGCGCCGTGAGAGCGTCCAAGCGCTGTGATCGGCCGTCAGGCGTTGAAAGTGTTGTGATTGGTCGGCGGGCGTTGAAAGCGACTGAGCGCTGTGATTGGTCGGCTGGTGTTGAAAGCGACCGAGCGCTGTGATTGGTCGGCGACTCGCGCCTCATGCCAGGCGACCAAGCGCCTCTGATTGGCTGGCGGCTTGCGCCTCTTGCCAGGCGACCAAGCGCCTCTGATTGGCTGGCGGCTGGCGCCTCTTGCCAGGTGGTGTCTGTCCGTTGAGGAAGGCAGCAAGCGATCGTGTGCTACTGCCGAGGGCGACTAGCGCCTTGAGTCGGTGAGCATTCACCCGCTGCTGCCGTAGGTGTCTAACGTCTGTCAGGCGACCAAGCGCCGTTGATTGGCTGGCGACTCGCGCCGAGTGGCTGGCGACTCGCGCCAAAGGTGGCTGGCGACTTGCGCCTCGTGCCAGGCGACTCGCGCCGAAGGTGGCTGGCGACTTGCGCCTCGTGCCAGGCGACTCGCGCCGAGTGGGTCTTTGAGCTTGGGAACTCTTACCCTAGGCGACTAGCGCCTGAAAAAATCTGCCTTGGTCCCGTAGGGGGTCTCCCTTTATACTAGTCGGTGCGGAATTTTGACCGTGAGAGAATGCGCCGGCGATGCGACGCCTAGCGGCGTTGTCGCGAACTGCCGGTAATGCAGGCGCCGCGCGGGCGTGTATCATTGGTGGCACATGCCGCCACAATGTATGATCATATATAATTAGTCAAAATTATTTTTTCTCGGGTTGCTTGTTTCCGATATATTTGTATTGATTGTAATTTGATCATAATTTAAAAATAAAACATTTCTGTACGTAAACTGGCAATTAGTACAATAAACCTTGAATTTCCTTTAATATAAACGATGCGATATATGAATACAATTATGAGCTTATTTTGATCAAACTTAAGGCCATTGCACGTAACAAAGATTCAGCCATAATCGTAAGGTCGTAAAAAAATAAACCAATCATAATCGATTATTCTCCTTGCGTTTGAAGAATAATCGAGTGTGATTGGTCTATTTTCTTATGGCCTTACAATTATGCCTAATGGCTTCTGCCCAAAGGACGCGGAAACGCTTGCTGCGCAGCAAGGAGCGACGCGGTAACCAAGCAACGTGTCACTTTTCTGTAAGAACCAAAAGTTTATTAGCTACCGTGTCGATCGCTCCTTGCCGCGCGGCAAGCGTTTCCGTGTTCTGTGGGCAGAAGCCATAAAAGTCTATCCAGACAAACTTGCATAGGTGCATAACCATATGCATAAAGAAACGGATTGGTCTATTTCTTTATGCACATGCATATGGACCAATCAATTCTCTTATGCTTATGTTTATGCGCTATGCAAGTTTGTCTGGATTGACCTTTAAACTTTGTTATGTGCAATAGCCTTTAAGGGCCCGGACACACAAGTTTTTTGTAACAGTAACAGAAAGTTTCGACCAATCGCGTTGCTTGAATCGGGAACGTATGTACGACCGTATGTTCCCGAATCGAACAAAGCGATTGGTCGAAACTTTACTGTTACTGTTACGAAAAAGTGTGTGTCCGGGGCTTAAAGACCTTCAAGTGGGGAGCACACACTTCTGCACAACGCATAATGCGTAAGCATAAGAAAATTGATTGGTCCATACACATGTGCATAAGGAAATAGACCAATCAATTTTCTTATGCTTACGCATTATGCGTTGTGCAGAAATGTGTGCTCCCCGCTTCACACATAAAATCCCATAAAGACATAAAAGGTAATAAGCATAAGAAAATCGATCAATTTTAATCTAATATTTTCTTTTACTGGTAATAAGCATAAGAAAACGGACAGCACAATACTTGATTGGGATTGGTCGATTTTCTTATACTTACATTTTACGTCTTTTCAGGATTTTATGTGTATAGGAAGTTTTAATAAAGATTTTTTAAGCCTCCCTTTTTTGCACTTTTTCAGCCAGTAAGCTAGGTGGACCTACACAATATTTATTAAGTTTTAGACAAATCGGTGAGGAAGCCACTTTTCTTCATAATTACCCGAAGATTTATTTAAATTATAAAATAGCGACTTTTCTCAAATAAAAATTACAAGAAAATGTTATCCTCAAATGATATCCAATTACGACAACAAGTAAGGAATTACACAGCCTAAAACCAAAGGAGAGTATACGAGACAATGCAATAAAATTTTATATGTAACAAAAACAGATGGAGTTATCCTGTATGGTTAAAATATTGCAAAAATATTGGAGATACTGATTGAAAAAGTGCAGAAAGAAGTAGAAAGATATATAATATTTGAAAGAGATTACATATTATTTTTTAATCATGTTAAATGAATAAAGCATTAAAAAAGTATAAAATAAAAAAATTTTTTTAATAAAACCGACTTCAAAAAAGCTCTAAAAAGTAAGACAAAATGTAAAGCTTTTTTTATTTTTTAAAATTTTTTCTTATTTTTTTTAGATAACTGTCAAGTCTTCCGATGGTCAAGATATTGTGTTGGAATCGTGTACGTTCTTTTGACAAAGAAGTTGCAACTATGTTTTTAAGCCATGTTAAAGAACACGGTCAAGCAACGTGAGTTGTATCTTGCATATTTAAGAATCTTAACACGTTGAAAAGATTACAGCATTTAAAGTAAATTTTTGTATAGCGTAGTGAGTGTGCAAAGCACAGAAAAATCTAAATCGTGACCTATATTAGCATTAAATACAGTAGAATTGATGCGAGTTGCAAGTACTAAGACAATTATATATAACGATTTCAGATGGTACGACGGCTTTTTTATTTTTTAAGTTAATGCTGATGAATGGAAAAGTCTATAAGCATATTGCGGACAGGATGATGCCTAATCAGGATATAGCCACGAAAAAGAAAGGTATGCGCATGGCAGGGAAATTAGCGCTATTCACAGGCCTTGTAAGTATATTTAGTAACAACGAGGATTCTTTGAATTGAGCTCTGTCTTAAAATCGCATCAATTGAAGTGAATCCACTGCTCAGTGCTGAAATTATACGATTTTATCCGTCACAACGAATAGACCAAGAGGAATGCTTTTTCCAGTCGATGGTTTCGAATGTTGCTGACGTATCTATTTCGTTGCAAATGCATCATTATGAAATGATGATCGGTAGTAAATGAGGGATATGTGAATTAAAAAGATGTGTACATTAACTAAACAGTATCTTTGTATGATTACAAACTATCTTCATCTAATTTTTTAGTGACAATGTCCGAATAATTTGCGTTAGTATTTCTGTGTAAAAAAAATATGACGATTATATTACAGTATATCTGATGATTTTAACATAATTATAGAGGTAGGGTGTCTAAATTGTTATCGTTCCATCCAAATGTAGCTTTTATATTATTCGGATAGTATCGATATTTTATGCTGCTTATAAACAAGTAAAAAGTATTTTAAGACACTTGTATTGTTTCCAGAATATAAAAACTTGTGTTTAGATTACAGATATACGTTTTGGGTACTGGCGTATCTATTTCGTTGCAAATGTATCATTATGAAATGATGATGGGTAATAAATGAGAGATATGTGAATTAAAAATGTGTACATTACCTAACCCTTCATCTGATTTTTTAATTTTAGTAGTGACAATGTCCGAATAATTTTGCGTTAGTATTCCTGTGTAAAAAAATATGACGATTATACGATTATACTACAGTATATCTGAAAAATGTTAGAAAATGAAACAATTGTTTAAAGGTATCTTGTATATCATAGCATCTATTTGCTTCGCCTGTATGGAATGTTAATAACGCGTAAGATAATATAATCATTAAAGTAATATTTCTTAAATGTATATTTCATACTTAATTTTTTATTTCATAAATACTATCACATTTATTCCTATGAGTCGTTTTCATTTATTACGCTATTATGATTTTAACATAATTATAGAGGTAGGATGTGTAAATTATTACCGTTTCATCCAAATGTAGCTTTTATAGTATTATTTATATTTATTGTATCGATACCTTAAACTGTTTATAAAAAAGTAAAAAGTATTTTAAGACGAGAGAAAGATATAGAGATGGAAAAAGAAGAAAGAAGGAGAAGAGAAGAAACAATAAAGAGAAAGGTATAATATATTATAAAAATATTTATTATATTGCAAATATATTTAAATTTATATATTAGTTAACTTCTTTATATACACTACCGCTCATTAATTTCAATATACAACAGATTCGTTGATTTCTCTGTAAAGGATGAACATCATATAATACGTGTTTTGCACAGAAATGAATGCACTTGCTGTTATAAACATTTCACTTGCATGCATCGTATTTTTATGTAAATAATATATAAAAATGCAATGCATGCAAGTGTTGAAAATGTTTATAACAGCAAATGTATTATATATTATGAATTATATTATGGATTATATATTATTTTTTAATCATATTAAATGAATAAAGCACTAAAAAAGTATAAAATAAAAAAAAATTTTAATAGAACCGACTTCAAAAAAGCTCTAAAAAGTAAGAAAAAATGTAAAGCTCTCTTTACTTTTTAAATTTTTTCTTATTTTTTACTTTTTTTTTTGAAATCGGTTCTATCTTTTTTAAAGATTTTGAGCAATTTTTAAAATTTTAATTGTTTCTTCTATTTTTTAAAATATATTTATATATCAATTTTTATGTGACATAACAGTCACATGTAAAATTTAATTTCATAATAAAAAATTAAATATAATTTATTTTTAACCGACTTCAAAAAGGAGGTTCTCAATTCGGCGAGTATGATGTATGTGGGTATGTCCACGATTTTTTCTGAAACTACTGGACGGATGCGGTTTTCACTGTAGAGCAATCCTTGCTCCGGAAAGTTGTAGTACATAAAATATCGCGTTAGAACATCAGGGTACGGAGCAGTATGGAAATATGCATACTTAATAATTACAAGCAAATAATAAATTATTATTTTTGATTCGTATCAACTGAATAACGCACTAAAGAAGTATGATGTAAAAAAAAATTATTTTAATAAAACCGATTTCAAAAAAGCTCTAAAAAAAATGAAAAAAATGAAAAAATAAAGAAGTTTTAAAAGGTATGAAATAATACTTTTAAGAATTTCTTTCAATGTTTTGAAGTCGGCGCCAAATTAATAATATTTTTAAGTATTTTTTTTTTTCAATTTTTTGAAGTCGGCGCCAAATTAATAATTACTAAATCAATTTGGCGTCGACTTCAAAAAATTGAAAAGAATACTTATAGCGTTTTTCTTTGGCAGAACTGGAGCGTACTTGTAAGTGCGCACTAATTCTGCCAATGAAAAACGCTATTAAAATTATCATTAATTTGGCGCCGACTTCAAAAAATTGAAAGAAATTCTTAAAAGTATTATTTCATACTTTTGAAAGCTTCTTTATTTGTTAATTTTTTTCATTTTTATTCTTTTTAGAGCTTTTTTTAAATTCCGTCCTATTTAAAAAAAAAATTTACGTTGAGTCATTGCGTGACAAGAAAAAGCAAATTTTTTTTTCTTTAAATTTTTAAACAATAATTGATATAACTGATGCTATAAATCATGATCACATCAACGATGAAGATAGCTACAGCGTGTTTTATGTAATATATGATTCTTTTATTCTTTATGATTAAGATATCATAAAGTTAAAAAAAATAGAAGGAAGAAAAAATAAAAAAAGGAAAGAGGAGAGCCAAGAGGCAGAAAAAAGGAGAGAGAGGAAGAGGAAGAGGGGGGGGAGAGAGAGAGAGAGAGAGAGAGAGAGAGAGAGAGAGAGAGAGAGAGAGAGAGAGAGAGAGAGAGAGAGAGAGAGAGAGAGAGAATTAGTGAGAATAAGAAAAAATGGCTGCAAAATGCGAAAAGAGACAGAATTAGGACGACAGGATATGAATTTAAGAGAATAGATGAGAATAAAATTGAATAATAGGACATGAACAAAAATCAGAGAGAATCAGAGAAGATAAAAAAGAATGGGAGAAATAAAGAGAAGACAATGAGCGAAAATGAAGCATTATGAGTGAGAACAAATAAGAATAAAAAAGAATGAGAGAAGGTAAAGCAGTAAAATGCAATAAAATTAGAAAAATGATGCAGAATAGATGAGAAAGAAGGAAACTATACAAAGACAGTGGAAGGAGACTACATAAAGATAGTGATGGAAAGAACGTAATTGAGAGTGAATCAAACAAATTAAATAAAACAAAATGAGATAAAATGAGAGAGAATGAGTAAGAATGAAAAAGATTGAAAAAGTACAAGGGAGTCTGAAAAATAAAATAATATGTGATTAATTAATAAAAGAGGGAGAGGGACTTTTGGTGTAGGAGGCGGTGGAAGCGGGTGGTTAGCAAGCGCGATAGAGAGCGAAAAATAAAGCATAGAGTGAGATTAGGAGTAGTAGCAGAGAGGAGAGTAGTGGTGGAGGGAAGGGAGAGGTGGCGAAGGCGGTGGAAGTGGTGGCGAGAAGCAAGGAAGAGTAGAAGAGGAGATGTTAGGTAGTAACGGTGTGTGGTCAGAAAGAGGTTAGGGACACCTTAGAGAAAAAGTGAAGTTTGGCAGGCGGTTGAGAGGTGGTGACATCGCGGGTGAAGAGTAAGAAAGGCTGAGAGAACAGGTAGTGACATCTCGGAGAGAGAAGAGGAAGGAGTAGGGCGGCGGTAGATTTGAAGCGAGATAGCGAGAAAAGGAGACGATAGAATAAAGAAGGTGAGAGGAAGGCAGGGGATAAAAAGGAGAGTAGAGGGGATGAAAAAGGAAATTGAGGGAAAGGATAAAGCGGATATGGATGATTATTTTAAAAGAAAAGGAGAGGAAGGGGGAAGAGGAGAAAAGGAAAAGGCGTTTAAAAGGAGTAGGAAAATGGTGAGATCGCCAGAGGGGAAAGAACAGATGATAAGGATAATGAGTAAAATGATGGAGGAAATACGGAAATTAAAGAAAGAACAGAAAGAGAGGGTAGAAGGTAGAAAGCAAGAAAGAGAAAGAAATGATAAAAAATGAGATTAAGAAGATGAGGGCGGATGTGGAGGAAAGAAAGGTGAAATGGCAGAAGGAAAGGGAGGAATTGAAGAAGGAGATAGAAGAGTTGAAAGAAAGACTGGAGAGTATAGAGAAGGAAAAAGATGGAAGGAAGGAAGGGCAGGGAGAAGTGAAAGAGGAAGGAAAGTAAGAGATAGGAAAAAGAGATAAAGCAATGGAAGTGAAAGTAAGAGAGCTAGAAAGGTGGGGAGAGTTAGAAGAGAGAGACAGAAGGAGAAACAATGTAGTAGTAAGAGGGGTGGAGGTGAAAGAGGGAATGCTAAAAGAAGCGGTAGAGAAGATATGGCTAGAGATGGGGGTGCAGGGAGAAATAGAGGAGGTAAAAGAGATAGGAAGTAAGATGAAGAAAGAGAAGAAAATGGTTTTAATTAGGTTAAAAGATAGAGAAAGAAAAAGAGAGGTAATGCAGAGGAAGAATGTGTTGAAAGGAAGGATGGAAAGAATAGAGGATGACATGACCTTGAAGGAAAGGAAAATGTATTGGAGCCTGGAGAGGATAGCTGAGAAGGAGAGAAGGAATAGGAGGAGAGCTTGGGTAAAGTACGGAAAGATTTGGATAGAGGGGAAGTGGTGGAGTTGGGATGAGGAAAAAGAAGTGAAAAAGAGGTAAAGGAGGGGAGAATGGGGAAAGGGGGAAGAAAGGAATGCGGGAGAGAGGAGGAGGAGGGGAAAGAACAGGAAGGAAGCCTAAAGATAGGCTTTTGGAATGTAGCGGGAGTGAAGGAAAAACAAGAAGGGTTTTGGGAAAGGATAAAAGAGTGGGATGTCGTGGGATTGGTGGAGACATGGCTGGAACAGAAGGAATGGGAGAAGATGAAGAATAGGGTGCCAAAGTAGTTCAACTGGAGGATACAGGGTTCAAGGAAGAAAGAGTTGGAAGGAAAGGAAGAGGAATAGGTGGGACAATGATGGGAGTCAGAAAAGGGTTAGAAGGGGAAGAAGAATGGGTGGAGGAAGAGGGTTTAATGATTAGAGAAGTAAGATGGAAGAAGGAGAAATGGAGATTGGCAACAGTTTACGTAAGCGGCAACTTGGACAAGATAATGGGTAAGATAAAATCGGTAAAGGAGAAGGAAGGGAGAGAGGAGGGATGGATAGTGAAGGGGGCGATTTCAATGCGAGAACAAGAGAGAAAGGAGCGCTGGAGGATGAAGAAGAGGGAGTTGAAAGAAAATTGAAAGATAAAATGATAAATAGGTAGGGGGAAGGGCTGATTAGATAGGTGGAAGAGGAAGGATGGGAAATTATGAACGGAGCAAAGGAGGGCGATGAGGAGGGGGAGGTGACTTTTACAGGAGGAAGGGGGGAAACAGTGATCAATTACGCAATAGGAGATAGAAAAGCTTGAGAAAGAGTGACAAGATTGGAGATGGGGTGTGAGGTAGATTCGGATCAACAATCAGTAGCAGTACGGTTGGACAAAGGGGGGGGGGGTTGGTGAGAGGAGAGGGACAATAGCGGAGGGAGAGAGGTGGGTGGAAAAGACGGACTGGTCGAAAGAGGCAAGAGAGGAGTTTAGAAGAAGGACGGAGGAGGTAGAAATAGGTAGGGGGGCAATAGATAAAGAGGTCGAAAAGTTGACAAAAAGAATTAAGATGGAAGTAAGGGTGAGAAGGGTAAAAAGAGGGGCAGAAGGAAAGGGAGTATGGTGGGATGGGAACTGTAGGAAGAAGAGGGAGGAGGTAGAAAAGTTATTAAGAGACTGGAAAAGAGGAAGAAAACACAAAGAAGATCATAAGAGAAGAAAGAAGGAGTATAAGGAAATGTGTGAGGAAAAAGGAAGAAAAAAGGGAAATCTGCTGAAAGAGGTGAGAACAGAGAAGCAGGCGTGGGAAGTAATAAACAAGGAAAGGAGAAGAAGGGTAGAAATTAATAAGGAGATAACAATAGAGGAGTGGGATAAATACTTTAGGTGATGTTAGAAGGAACGGAATACAAGCGAAGGCTAGGAGAAGGAGAGGAGGGAGAGTAAGGGGCGGAGGGGGAAGTGGAGAAAGAGAAGGAGATAGGATGGGAGGAAGTAGAGAGAGTGCTGAAAGGGCTGAAAAAAGGTAAAGCGGCGGGAGAGGACGAGATAGAAATGAAGTGTGGAGTTATGGGGGAAGTGGTTTAAGAAAAGCGTTATGGGAAGTATGCAGGAGAGTATGGAAAGGAGAAGGTTTTCCAGAGGCGTGGAAGGACGGAGTAGTCGTTCCGATAGCGAAAAAGAGGGGCAAAAGAGGTGAGTGAGCATAGAGGGATTACGCTGCGCGCTGATGCCGACGGCGTACAAAGTGTACGCGTCGATATTAGCAAATAGGTTGAGGGAAGAGATGGTGGAGAAGGGGATGATTCCAGAAAGCCAAGCAGGGTTTAGGAAGAGGAGAGGAGTGGTGGACAACATTTACACACTGAATTATGCGATAGGGAAGCGATTAAAGAGGAAAAAGAAGGTAGTGGCTGCTTTTGTCGATCTAAGGGCAGCATTTGATTCAGTGGACAGGAGAGTTTTGGAAAATGTCTGAAAAAACCATGGGTGAGTGAGAGGTTGGGAAAGAGGATCATGGAAATATACGAGAAAACAAGCAGTGTAGTGAGGGTGGAGAAAAGATACGGAAGGAAATTTTGGACAGCGAGAGGGGTAAACGGAAAAATTAACAGAGCCGATCAGGATTTAAACTCGAAACCTTTCATTTTCTACCTTCGTAGTCTGTTACTGTGTGTTGCTTCACAATTGCTTTACCCCACATAGCAAAATGTTGGCAGTATGCCGACAGCATGCCAGTAAATTTATCTCATAATTTCGCAGCGAGATCTTCTTATGCTGTGTTTTTATTCTATTCGATTTGATTTTTACTACCTTATAATCTGTTTTATCAATAAGTATACCAGTTTACGTTGCATCTCAATTTTATATTTAAATATAAAACTGCATTATGAGAAAATAAAAAAAGAAAAATTTAAATAGTTTTAGGACGTTACAAACATGTAAAATGATCTAATATTATCAATAATATATTCACTATTATTTAAACTGTACAATTAGTAAAAGAAATATGGGTAAATTTTATTTTTAATAATTGCTTTTGAATGATTCGTTTTTACGTCTATGGGTTTTTACGTCTATAATTATATAAGTAAATTAGGTCCTCATCAGCATTAATAAAGTGCGGTGTTTAGTTTTCGAGAAATAAAAGGTGTCGCTTTAGAGGACCTATGTCGAGATTAGCGACTTACCTCTTCACTACTAATAAAAATATAAAAAATGTATTGTTGTATATTCGTGAAATAAAATAAATGCGCGCGCGTAGCGCGCGCCTGTGTTGTTCTATTCGTGAAATAAAATAAAAGCGCGCGCGTAGCGCGCGCCTGTATTGTTCTAGTCCTATATAAAAAAAGTCATGGAGACGCGAGAAGTTGTTGTTTGGAGTCGAATATCTCGCACGTAGTGTTGCCGCTTTTTCCGTGCCGGTGATTGGCCGGTCGAAGCCGGGCGATCGAGATTGCGGCGAGATTGAATAATATGTTGTGACGGAATGATAGTTCGTGTCATGTGAGATTAGTAGTGATAGTTTTCAAATTTATTGTTTATTATTATGTGGTGTGAAAGATAATGCGTGAGATCTGTGTGAGAAGGTAAAACGTGTATCGATATCATCAGTTAGTACGAATGACGCTAATATTGCGATGTGCGATGCGATAGTGCGAACTGTCACGGTTCGTGTCGAGTGAGGTAATGTGGTTCTAATTTGTCTATTGTCTATTTGTCTTTTTATATTATATATATATATATATATGTTGCAGTGTGTAATATATTCCGTTTAACCAGCGAGAGAGGGAGAGAGAGAGAGAGAGAGAGGTCCTATTAAACTTTTATTGTCTTAGCATTGCGATGCTAGGTATCGCGTTGCTTGAGAATTTGAGAGAGAGAGAGAGAGAGAGAGAGAGAGAGAGAGAGAGAGAGAGAGAGAGAGAGAGAGAGAGAGAGAGAGAGAGAGAGATAGAGAGAGAGAGATAGAGAGAGAGAGAGAGAGTTTGGTTTTTTCTTTGAAGGGTAAAGTGCCTTTAACGTTGCATCGAAAACTTCGTTTATTAGGTAAGTTGGTAACGAAAGGTATATTTGCTTCATATATGCTATGTTTCAATATTTATTGCTTTTATTAAATATCTAAAGTACACGTAATAGTAATTATAGATTTTAATATGGATAATAATTATTGAAACATAGCCACATTTAATCTTGCAATCTTATATTTCATATGTAAGTAGGTGTAAATAATAATTTTTATGTTATTTTGCAGTATATTGTATCACGTTTAGCTAACGAGACAATTCTTACATAGTACAGATGTAATATTGAGTAAGTTCAGTAATAAGAAGAAAAAGAGAGTGGGTAGAAGTTTCATTTCTCTCGAAAGGTTGAGGTAAAGCAGTATACATATTATTATTTACATCAATTTACATATGACATTAGATTATAAGGTTAAGTATGACTGTGTTTGATATTCATTTTTTGTACTGAAAATATATAATTATTCTTACATACACTTTAGATTTTAATACGAGCAATGGATACTGAAATGCAGTAAATTCTATAAAGTTAATTTTTAACTTAATTAACCTTTTCTCATTGCAGTAATTACATAATTTTAAAAACAGAGAAAGGGGGAAGTTTTGTCCTTTTCTTAGAAAATCCAGATGCTTTGAACGCTGCAGAAAGAATAATGCATACGTTATACATATAAGCATATACAGTATTTGAGGATATTGAAGATTGACTTTACACAATCTGAAAAACGCATTAAATTGGCCAGCATTTTTGTCACTATTGTCTATTATGGCAAGCAATACATTCCATGTATGGATGCTTGGGGGCGATGCATTGTCGATTTTACGCTAAAGGTCTCGCCGCTCTGATAACAGGTAAGACGCGAAATATTGTATATTTAAAACGCCGATAACATGAAGCATAATATATTATATGACACCATAATTTTTTTTACATAGGGCTTTAGCCTAGGAGGAGGACGAGGATAAAGTGAAGAGGTAGGAGCAACGTAAAGAACGCAAAGAAAAAAACGAGAAAAGAAACGTGACGAAGATGATGGCAAAGGAAAGTGGGAAACCGATAAAGGCGGCGTGGCTATTCCCTTCGAGAAACTGAAGATGTTTGCCAAGGACGCAGAAATTAATATTGGTGCGGTATTGAAAAAACTTTCTGTCGGTATGTATCATGTTACAAACTTACGATAAAATTAAACAAAGTCTACACTCATTTACGTCTTCTTTTTGATTAATTAATATTCAGTTATTATAAAGATTATAAAATGGTAAAGGGTTATACATATTTTAAAAGTTTAAACAAGTTAATAAGAAAATATTCAATTTTTCAATGTTTTGTTCAATTGTATTATGTGCACTTAATTTAGTACACATTGGTTGATAAAGTATAATTTAAAATGTGTCTATACTTTGTGTTAATACTGATTAGAAATGCGACCTGATTATGCGATTTTACTGTTGTATCTTTATCGATTTAATTTCTACGAGTTAATTTTCGATTTTATTATGTATTTTTTCAAAATAATAAGATAATTTTATAATTTTGTTTATACATGTTCTATTTTGCTATCTTATGTATAAAATAATGCATATCGTAATTACTAATCTTGCGTTCGATTTCTCCCGCTGGAAAGTGGGAATCTATTGTTAACGTGATGTACACTATAGATTTTCATTATTGACGCTTTATAGTTTACGCTACATACACTATACATCTTCGGTTCCAGTGGGAGAAACCAAAAGTATCTTAAATAATTACGACAAAATAATGTAAATATCTACATTATTATTGTAAGGAATTCATGTTTAACAATAATTTGCAGGGAAAGGCCAAAGAGAACATCGGTCTCATCCTCCTCGTATGCAGCAGAGCAATAAGCCTAAAGAAGCTCTGGTTAATGGTACAGTGGCTGAGCAACTACGTTGCGTTGTCGCTAATCGTCAATTGCTAATAACGTTGCTATGTTATACCTGATGAGAGTTGTTAACTCCAGCATGTAACATGATGCATACCGACGCAAGGACTACACGATTATGGAACGCCGCATGATTAGTCTACGCTCGTTGTTAAGACTGTTTGCTACCGACATAAGAATACGGCAATTGTTTAAGAAATCGTCATTCTCCTTAAACAAATTTAAAAACACAATATTAATATTTATGCATGGTTTAGTTTAATGATGGTAATTACATTGTCATGTTTGATATACGGATACATTCATTGGGAGATAGAGGAGTAGCATTTGGTAGAGAATTCCCCGATTGTGAAACTGTGCCTCATTTTTGTACCAAGCTCCTAACTTACGTGGCAGTGGTTTGGATGTACCGTATGGTATACCTTGGTTACTCATTAACGTTTAACGATCTAATATTAGGCTAGATAACGCGCGGCTCATACAATTATCGCTCTGGATAGGTTTTTTATCTAAGATATGTCGCTCAGTACTTACACAATATATATAATTTGGTATTTGCAGTGTGATGTTCTGGTATCGTTCTGATATCGAGTTTATTTAATTTAGCTTAATAGAGTTTTAATCCGATAGGCAAATTATTCAACATACTTTTCACGAATGTTCCGTATTGAGGTAAAATATGTATATTGTTGCTTTGATACTTTATCACTTTATTACTCGATCCGATAATCTCGTGGATTACTTTGATATGCGCTATCGGTGATGATTATAAAAATCGAAAAACGAATGCGATATAACTAAGATGCAACTCGATGCGGTACAAGGAAAATGGATTTTCGTTGTTATTTAATCGTAACAATGGTAGCTGCAATCTCCAAGAAATTCTGGTTCAAAGGTATTCTCAATAATGTTCCTTTCTATTTACTTGAGAAAATTGAGTTTTTGATTTATGATTATTAGAGTTATTTAACAACACTAGATTTTTACGTTTCAAAGCTGTGTTAATTAATAGCATCATGATGATGGCGAAAATGACTTGTTCAATTCTAACATTCTTCTAAACTTTAGGATTCGATATCGAGTTTTTTTCTGCATTGTTTCGCGTGATTTAAAAAGAAAGTAAACGTATACTTAGTAATACCAATGTATGATGTGCTAGAGAGAAAGAATGATACATGTTTTATGATATCTAGCTAAAGTGCAGACTTAGCACATACCTTTATTACTATAATACTACTCAGTCGAAATGTGGATATCTGAACAAATAACTAGCTTTACTATACTAAGTTATAAAATAGATATGATCAATTGTTTTAATTGATTATCAACATTTATTAAAAATCAGTTATCAATTTAAAACAGTTGTTTCTTCGGATATGACAACAACTATAATCAGACGTGTTTTATGAATTTTGCAAAAACACATGGCGATTGATGCAATATATCGACACCTAACAAAACAGCTGTCATTTTATCTGAATATTCGTATAGCAGCCAAAAAATTGAGATATCCCTCAACCTGCTTGTTTCAGATACATTTGTATTGATTGTAATTTGTGCATAATTTAAGAATAAAACATTTCTGTACATAAACGCAATTGGTACGATAAACCTTTCTCTTAATATAAATAATGTGACACATTTTATTTTTTGTAAATTGTAGAAATAGTATCTCTTCCCTCTGCCTCCCTTGCTCACTTAATAATTATACACGCGGGGGTATACTCAAGTAGTTAGATTGAATTTTTTCAATTAAACTTGTTTAATTTTACATTCTATTTGATTAAATTCTAATTAATTTAATAAATAAAACTTGCATGTTAGTAAAAGAGTGTTATATTAATTAAAGAAAACATTTGTACGACACAAATTGTAATGATCTTTCTTTATTCAGGAAAAACATTGAACGCGATTATTTTTGCATGTATATATATATTTTTTGTCCAGTAAAAGGACTACTCTAATATATATATATATATATTATATATATATATATATATATATATATAGGTATATCTTATATATATATATATATTATATATATATTACGACTTACGACATCCATTGTAAACCCGGCCAAATAGCTCTGTGAACATGAGGCTGGATTTTCAAGGAAAGAAAATAGCAGACCCTAAGAGCACAGTTGACGGAAAGTCGACGGCAAGTCGACTTTATAAGTCGACTTCTAGTCGACTTCTAAAAATGGCGGAAAGTCGACTAAAAGTCGACTTTCTAAAATGGCGGAAAGTCGACTAAAATTCGACTTCTAAATAGTCGACTTATAAAAAGACGGAAAAACAGTCAAGCGGCGCGTCATGCATCTCAATATGGCGGCGAATCTCGAGGAGGCTGGAGGACCAGATGAGTGGACCAGAGTTACGCGAGTGCGAGGAATACGTGCCGCGAGACAGGACACGATAAGACGCCAGATAGTTCTTGCAGGTATGGCGGATCAAGTCGCGAGAAGGTTTTGCCCGACGAGGTAAAAGAGGATCAGGATAAGGCCAAGTGGAAACATGCTTACAGGTAGGTATGGTGTGTTATTAATTATCATCGATAATTAAGACCTATTGAATGCGACCTCTCCTTCTGTATCATCTTTCAGAACACAGAAATGAAGGAACCTGTGTTCATGCATTCTTCGTGCGTTCTACGGAAATCAGTCCGGAATAGGTGGTTTATAAAGAGGTGTACGAAAACAAATAAGATGTACATGCGAGGTGTCACGGTGATAGAACCCGAATGATTGCCGAAATTCGCCCATGCTATGCCATCTTAGTGAACCATTGGTTGATCACCGCCAAGGTATTTTTATCACAATTGTTGCTTTATAATGTTTTTCCTACTTATTTATAAAGATATTTATAGATATAATCAATGACCGGGAAGATCATTTGCCGCGTGTCTGGTACATTCGGAAAGCCGAATGGGCACTACCATCGATGGATGTAGAGCATCCGTGGACGGTGTCAAGTGGTTAGCGTATTTCTTCTTGGAGGGTCAAGTGTGCCCTAAGCTGAAACGATTTGTCCCGTCGCTGCTGACGACACCTGGGAGCATCACCAAGTCATGGGCCAGATAAATCGTTATTCTATCTCCTTTTGATTTCACGTTGATTCATCAAATAGATTACATCAATTCAATATGATTTTTTCAGGTTGATACCACGCACTCATCAAGCAATAGTACAAACGCTGCAGTCGCAGGGAGTCGTGTCCAAACACAAACTGCTAGAAATCTGGGGTTCGGATAAAAAAATGTGAGATTTAATTTATAAAAATATTTAGATATTATCATAGACTTCTATACAATACTAGACCGCTGACAGACATCTCGGCCGTGATGCTTGCCGCCATGTTGATTTTAGTCAAGATATGCTATACTACTATTCTATACAAGTGGTTTTATACAAGATTTCTATACAATAGTTGGCATATACAGAATGTCCAAAAGAAAGGTTTTAATACTACAGGAGTAGTGGTTCGATTTCGGCATCCAAGTACGCTACACGTCGAAGGCATGACTTACAAACTTATTGATAACATGTACCAATATTTAACACAAAAACATTTGCCTGCTTCGTTATGTACTGTAATAACGAATGCAGATAAACGCACATCATGAGCAACTGAACACCCGATAGTAACTTATTGTTAATTCAATATGGCCGCACCCTTCACTAACACCTGCACCTTGCACTCGCATCAGCTTTTCGGCAGTGCGTCCATAGATGTTAGTGGTCTAGTATAAAAGTCTGTGGATATTATAATATTTATATAATATATTATATATATAAAACAAATTATTATATATTTACAAACATTATGATAATAATATGATATATATTTATATAGCTAATTTTGCATATTGTTCGCGATTAACGCTGGAATGTTTTAATTTTAGTTCTGTTATTGTCAGCTTACCAGAAGTGGCTGCCGGAATCCGCGCACGCAGAAGTGGCACAGATATGGCCGCCTTTGTAATAAGAATAAAACATTAGGATTGTAATTATACAGTTTTTTAGATAATTAAATTATTTTATATATGAAAAAAAATCGAAATGCATCAGTTTTAGCCCTCCAGCAGGGGTCGATTGTGTATCTTGAAATAATGAGGTAAAAATTACAAAAGTGAGAAAATTCATTAGCGCATCTACGATTTTATTTACAAAAATCTTATAAAATCTGTTAACTTTTGTTATTTTACCTTGTTTCAAGATACACAATCGACCTCCAGACGTACGCGGCGGTTTATTTTATCGACTTTAAAAGTTGGCGGGAAGTCGACTTTCGTCATGACGGGAAGTCGACTTTCATCATGACGGGAAGTCGACTTTAAGTCGGTGGTTTTTGCGACATTCGCCGACTTCAAGTCGACTTCAAGTCGACTTTCGTCCTTAAAAATGTCGACTTTCTCTGCCAAGTCAGTTTCGGTAGAAGTCGACTTCAAGTCGACTTAAAGTCGACTTTTTGCTCTTAGGGAGAATAAAATAATAGTAGAATTATTTTGATTTAGCCCTGTAGAAACTAAAACAAGTATTACAAGGCTAACCAATCAAATGATTCCGTTATTATTCCGTTCCACTTTTTCTTTTTTCATAAGGATCCAGCCTGAATCAGACCGCGATCATAATAAAAGCAAAATGGCGATAATCGCGATAAATCGATATATTTACCGTTAATGTCACCTTTCTGATTATCTAGGATTCTATGCACAACTTGCTTCGTGTGGTCACAGTCAATTGTCAGTAAAAATTTTAACAATTTCATTTTTGCAAGTTGAAGTTAAAATTAAGAAGAAAGAGAGAAGAAGATAAAGAAGAAAAAAATAAATAGCGTTACAAATAAAAGTAATGTACGTACCCTAAGAGCAAAAAGTCGACTTTAAGTCGACTTCTACCGAAACTGACTTGGCAGAGAAGTCGACATTTTTAAGGACGAAAGTCGACTTGAAGTCGACTTGAAGTCGGCGAATGTCGCAAAAACCACCGACTTAAAGTCGACTTCCCGTCATGATGAAAGTCGACTTCCCGTCATGACGAAAAGTCGACTTCCCGCCAACTTTTAAAGTCGATAAAATAAACCGCCGCGTACGTCTGGAGGTCGATTGTGTATCTTGAAACGAGGTAAAAATAACAAAAGTTACAGATTTTATTAGATTTGATAAATAAAATCGTAGATACGCTAATGAATTTTCTCACTTTTGTAATTTTACCTCATTATTTCAAGATACACAATCGACCCCTTGCTGGAGGGCTAAAACTGATGCATTTCGATTTTTTTTCATATATAAAAATAATTAATTATCTAAAAAACTGTATAATTACAATCCTAATGTTTTATTCTTAATTACAAAGGCGGCCATATCTGTGCCACTTCTGCGTGCGCGGATTCCGGCAGCCACTTCTGGTAAGCTGACAATAACAGAACTAAAATTAAACATTCCAGCGTTAATCGCGAAACAATATGCAAAATAGCTATATAATATATATCATATATATCATAAGGTTGTAAATATATAATAATATTGTTTTATATATATAATATTTATTATAAATATATAATATCCACAGACTTTTATACTAGACCACTAACATCTATGGACGTACTGCCGAAAAGCTGATGCGAGTGCAAGGTGCAAGTGTTAGTAAAGGGTGCGGCCATATTGATTAACAATAAGTCACTATCGGGTGTTCAGTTGCTCATGATGTGCGTTTATCTGCATTCGTTATTACAGTACATAACGAAGCAGGCAAATGTTTTGTGTTAAATATTGGTACATGTTATCAATAAGTTTGTAAGTCATGCCTTCGACGTGTAGCGTATTGGATGCCGAAATCGAACCACTACTCCTGTGTAGTATTAAAACTTTCTTTGGACATTTGTATATGCCAGACTATTGTATAGAAATCTTGTATAAAACCACTTGTATAGATAGTAGTATAGCATATCTTGACTAAAATCAACATGGGCAAGCATCACGGCCGAGATGTCTGTCAGCGGTCTAGTATTGTATAGAAGTCTATGATAATATCTAAAATTATTTTATAATTAAAATCTCACATTTTTATCCGAACCCCAGATTTCTAGCAGTTTGTGTTTGGACACGACTCCTGCGACTGCAGCGTTTGTACTATTGCTGATGAGTGCGTGGTATCAACCTGAAAAAATCATATTGAATTGATGTAATCTATTTGATGAATCAACGTGAAATCAAAAGGAGATAGAATAACGATTATCTGGCCCATGACTTGGTGATGCTCCCAGGTGTCGTCAGCAGCGACGGGACAAATCGTTTCAGCTTAGGGCACACTTGACCCTCCAAGAAGAAATACGCTAACCACTTGACACCGCCGCCACGGTGCTCTACATCCATCGATGGTAGTGCCCATTCGGCCTTTCCGAATGTACCAGACACGCGGCAAATGATCTTCCCGGTTCATGATTATATCTATAAATATCTTTATAAATAAGTAGGAAAAACATTATAAAGCAACAATTGTGATAAAAATACCTTGGCGGTGGATCAACCAATGGTTCATTAAGATGGCATAGCATGGGCGAATTTCGGCAATCATTCGGGTTCTATCACCGTGACACCTCGCATGTAATCTTATTCGTTTCGTACACCTCTTTATAAACCACCTATTCCGGACTGATTTCCGTAGAACGCACGAAGAATGCATGAACACAGGTTTCTTCATTCTGGTGTTCTGAAAGATGATACAGAATGGAGGAAGGTCGCATTCAATAGGTCTTAATTATCGATGATAATTAATACACACCATACCTAACCGTAAGCATGTTTCCACTTGGCCTTATCCTGATCCTCTTTTACCTCGTCGGGCAAAACCTTTCTCGCGACTTGATCCGCCATACCTGCAAGAACTATCTGGCGTCTTATCGTGTCCTGTCTCGCGGCACGTATTCCTCGCACTCGCGTAAACTCTAGTCCACTCTGGTCCTCCAGCCTCCTCGAGATTCGCCGCCATATTGATGATTGCATGACGCGCCGCTTGACTGTTTTCCGTCTTTTATAAGTCGACTATTTAGAAGTCGACTTTTAGTCGACTTTCCGCCATTTTTATAAGTCGACTATTTAGAAGCGACTTTTAGTCGACTTTCCGCCATTTTAGAAGTCGACTAGAAGTCGACTTATAAAAGTCGACTTGCCGTCGACTTTCCGTCAACTGTGCTCTTAGGGTATATTATATTGTGTGTAATATTATGTGCTTATATCAAAACTTAAATAATTGTCACTTGTGACGTTGTCCTATCCTTTTTGACAATTAATGAATCGTAAAGACAGAATGACGTCACAAGTGAGAATTATCTGAGTTTTGATGTAAATGGAAAGAATTTATTAATGTACTCTTAATAATGTATATATAATGTTATCGGCGAAGTTCGCATGGTATGCAAATTAATATAGTTCGGACAATATAGCATTAAATCACGATTTATATATACTGGCTTATTCTCAATTTTCTTTTAGCGATAAAAAATGCGCTTTTATTT